>NC_136957.1:24067240-24092240 GCF_032717465.1 Coenobita brevimanus | reverse complement strand
TGTGTGTGTGTGTGTGTGTGAGAGAGAGAGAGAGAGAGATCAAATGTTCATATTATATCTTCTCTCTCTCTCTCTCTCTCAGTCTTTTTGTCCTACTCATCCTCCCTCCTACCTCGCTCTTTACACCATCATGCCTCCCTTTTCTCCCTCCCCATCCATTCTTCATACACCCCATTCCACCTCTTTTCTTCCTTCTCCGGTCACCTCACGTCCTCCTTTTCCCCTACCATTTTCCCTAGTCACCTCCATCGCTTTCCTTCCTGTTTCTCCTGTCAATTTTCTGTTCTCTTTCTTTCCCTCTTTTTGTCTCCTAGTCTTACTTTCCCCCCTTTCCATCGTCGCCTTCACCATCCTTTCTTTCCTCTAGCCAACGTCGTTCTTTCCTTTCCTCCTTCTTCACTCCCTTACTTCCACTCCTTCCATTCCCTCCTTTCTACCATTTCCATCACTTCTACCTTCCCGACTTTCCTTAGTTTCCTCCCTTCCCTGTTTCCTTCCATCTCTTCCTTTCCCGCTTCCCCTACCTCCCCTTCTTTCCTACCTTCCCTCCTTCCCTCTCTCCCTCCTTCATCCACCCACTCTTCCCCAGTCAAAGCTGACCACACATTCTTCACACGAAACGAATCCCTCACGTTCAGTTTGTATTTTGCCTCTGTACCTCCGCAATCTTGTTCATCCAGAGAGAGAGAGAGAGAGAGAGGGAGAGAGAGAGAGAGAGAGAGAGAGAGAGAGAGAGAGAGAGAGAGAGAGAGAGAGAGAGAGATCTGATACGTCACATTGTTGCCAAAGGTTAAAATAGCCTGTAAGTTACTATTAATACTGATATCCAACGCTTTTGATTATTCTTTCAGATGAATCTGTTAATAATGATCTTATGTCTTTTGTTGATTGAATACAAATTTCATATAAGTTTGCTTTTTTTATAACTCTCTATTACCCCTACCCTTTCTTCCCTTCCTTATTTTTCCCAATCCATTCTCCCATCACTCCCTTCCCTTATTTCGTTTCCTACAGCCTCACCTTTCTAAATTCTGTGCATCATGCTGGTGTGCGTCTGGCAACCGGGGCATTCAGATCATCCCCGATTCCAAGTTTGTTGGTGGATGCTGGTGAACTCCCTTGGATTTGCGGCGCCAGTTGCTAATGATGAGGTGTTGGTATCTTCTTCACCGCATTCCAGACTCAATTTCTTGTGCCATTGTCTCCCAGGATTCTCGATCTTCTGTTTTTGACACCCGTCCTAATTTCCCAAAGCCATTTGGTTACTAGGTCAAGTCTGTTATGTTAGCCCTGTCTGTTCCGAGACTGGCAATTTGTCCACATTGGATCCCAAGGGTGGGTTCTTGGCTGCTCCCTCGCGTGACCTTTTGTAGGTCCGTTGTTGAAAAAAAGGGCTCACTTCCCTCTTGGGTGTCCCTCTCTCTCTTTTTAGAACATGCCTCCATTCATGAGGGTTCTGTCCCCGTCTATACTGACGGGTCTGAGACTGATACTGGAGTAGGATTTGGTGTTGCCTTCCGTTGCTTTAGTAGGGGCGGTAGCCTTCCTGGCATTACTTCAATGTATACGGCGGAACTGATTGCAATTTTATATGCTGTTAAAATTATTTTTACTCTCCCCCAGTCCTTTTTTGTGATTTTTAGTGACTCGCATAGTGCTTTGTCTGCACTGGAGTCTTTTAATGCATCCCATCCATTGGTTTTATCAATTTTAGAGTGGCTTTTTCTTCTTGGCCGTCGTGGCCGCCGTGTAGACTTCTGTTGGGTTCCTGCACATGTTGGTGTGGTGGGCAATGAGAGGGCAGATACTTTAGCTAAAGCTACGTCTTCTCAACAGCCCCCAACCGACTACCCACTTCCTGCTTCTGATGTAACACCTTACTTGCGGTACGCAATTCGTACGTGTTGGCAGAGACAGTGGGATGTTGCTTCTCACAATAAACAAAAAGAAATCTTTCAGAGAGTGGTTGTGCCAAGGGTTCTTCCCTCTACGTCTCGGCGATTGGAGGTGGCTCTTGCTAGGCTTCGCATTGGGCATTCGCGACTTACACATGGGTTCCTGATGAGTGGTGAATCTCAACCGTACTGTGATGACTGCCTTGTTCCCCTTACTGTCCGTCACTTGCTGGTCGAGTGTCCGAGTCTGGGGGACCTACGTCAAAGATTCCTCCATAGACTTAAGGGGGCAGATGGTGCCTATTGTTTGTCCTCGATGCTTGGTGAAGCCTCTAGCGATTTTAGTGATGTTTTTAGTTTTCTTCAGGAGGCGGGCCTCCTGCCACTTTTATAAGTAACTGATATTTTATAAACTATTCTTTTATTATTTTCAGTGTTTTATTCGTACTAAAAGATATTAACTTAAATTTGAATATGCACTTTTCATTTTGCTGTGTTTTTTACTTTGTCGTCCGGCGGCATATGACCCTGGCTGTTGCGCCGCCAGATTTTAATTACTTTCAATCAATCAATCAATCAATCCTTCACCTTTCCTTTCTCTACCCTCCCACTCCTCTTCCTCCCTCTGTTCCTCTTTCCTCCTCCCCCTCCTTTCTGTTTATCTTTCCTAGCTCTCCCTCTCTCCTTCACTCCTTTCTTTTCCTTTTCTTCAATTCCACCCTCTTCATAAACTTGTATAATTAGGGAATAAGCTCTGCTTTTATTAAAATTAAAGTAAGTCCACCTAGCCAGGGTCGTACTGTAATGTCTCTGTGGTCATTGTATATGTGTACCTCTTCTAAACTCGTCTCACTCCCCTTCCTTCCCCTTTTTCCTTTCCCTTTCCCTCTCCTTCTTACCTTTCTTCATTCTCTGTCTCAAACAATCCTCACCTTTCTCTCTCCTGTTTTTTTTTTCTTTTTCCACATCTCTCCTTCCATCATCCCATCTTGTCTCACTCTTTTATTTGTTTTCTCTTTTGTCCCATCTCCTCCCTGTTTTTCCTTGGTTCCAGTGCCTTCCTCCATTGTTTCTCTTCCTCACTCAGTCTCCGTTTCTCCTTTCTTCCTTACCAATGTTCGTATTCTCTTCCCTTCCTCCCGTCCTCTCTTTTTCCATTTCTCTCATGTTCTTTATCTCTGTCATTTTCTCTATCCTTCTTTCCTTCTGCATCCCTCTCCTTTACGACATATTTCTCCCTTACTCCTTCCCCTTTCCCCCTTTCTCAGTCCCTTTTCAGTCCACCATGTCTCTCCTTTTCTTTACCCTCTCACCTTTCTCTCTCCCTTCCATTTTCCATCGCTCTCCCGTTCTCCGTCCTTCTGTCTTACTACATTCTTCTCCCTTCTGTCGTCCCTCACCGTTTCTCAATCTCTCTTTTTCTCAGTTCTCCTTCATTCTCCTTCCCTCTTCCTTTCACCTTCCATCTTCCGTTTCCTATTTTTCTTCCTTCATCCTCTCCCATTTTACATTCCTCTCCCTGTTTCTATCCTTTTCCATTCTCTCTCTCATTTCCTTTCGTCATTCTATCATTTATCCTTTCGCTCCCTCTCCCTGTGTCTTTCTATTTCCTCGTCCCTGCTGCTGTCTCCATTCTTATCCCTTTCCCCATATTCTTCCAGTTTTCTTCCCTCCCTACACCCCTTCACCCTCTTCATTAATGCATTTGTCCACACTCTTCAGTCTTAGTCCTCTCTTCTCTCATTTTCTCCTCTCCTATCCCACTCCTCTCCAGTAAGCACTAATAATGTGCTTAACTTTAGTAACTGAAGGTGAAAACCAGGCTGTGGTGTGTTCTTGTTAGAGAGAGAGAGAGAGAGAGAGAGAGAGAGAGAGAATTTGCGGTCCTCTCCAGGTAGCCCGGCCGTAGTAATGAAAGACTTACTGATTTGTGAATCTGAAGAAGAGGATAGTAAGGCAGAAGACAGTAGTGTAGAAGCGCCTTCCTCACCACACAGACATTTCTCGAATTTATCATGCTGGAAAAAGGTGAATGAAATGTTATGGAGATGTTAGAAATTAGCACCTAAAATGCAGCCACAGAATCTAAGACATAAAGCAGTTATTGACAGTATTTAGCCTAGATTATCAAATTATTATTTATGAAGGCTTATTAAAAAGATAAGCAAAGCGCGAGTGTAATACAGGAGTGTGAGGTAAAAGAGAGAGTGTATATCAAGTTCAGCCGATGTGTTTATTGAGGAGAGAGAGAGAGAGAGAGAGAGAGAGAGAGAGCATAAAACCCAGTTCTCCGCACACTAGTGACCGCTGGAGGCATAAAGTCCCTCCACCTCTCTTTCATTACCTCCTTTCCCGTTCTTGCCTTCCCCTTTTTCTCTCTCCCCTCTCTTCTTCCTCCTAACATTTTTTTCTTTCTTTATGCCTTGCCCTAGTGTCATAATTCTCAACTTTTTTTCCTCCATCTCCACCTTCCTTCTCCACTCATTCTTCTCATTCCCCCCTCTTAATTGTCTTCTCTCCCTCCATCTCTTACTTTCTCCATCTCCACTTTCCTCATCCCCCTTTCTCTCTCTCTCTCTCTCTCTCTCTCTCTCTCTCTCTCTCTCTCTCTCTCTCTCTCTCTCTCTCTCCACTGAACTTGCCTCTCTTCCCTCCTTCAGTCTCCATGCCTTCCCTCCTGTTTTCCTCCCTCATTCTCTTACTTTCTCCATCTCCACCTTCCCTCCCAGCCTTTCTATCTCTCTCCATTGATCTTGTCTTTCTTGCCTCCCTCAGTCTCCATGCCTTTCCCCTTCTCTTCCCCATCTCCACCTTCCTTCTCTCCTTTTCTCTCCCTCTCTCCCAGTGTTCCAAATAGCTCACTGTATTTAAGGGGGTCATCAGCTTCACCAGTGATGGCCTTCCAGGGGGTGGTGGGGGGCGAGTGGAGCGAGTCATCTACCACTGGGTGTTGTAAGCCCCTCCGGTAAGGGTTTATGAAAGCAGGAATATATGTGGCCATATGCAGAGGGTAATGGATGTCAGAGAATTGTTCACTGGTTCAGGATGCACTAATTTCCAGTATCATATATATTATGTGTTTCATCAACAAATCCCCAACCCCCTCCGAATTGTATAGCCTTGAGGAAGAGTATTTCTAAACTTTCTTACAACTGATATGATGAAACTGTTCATATACTCGGCATATTTCAAGCAGTTCCATAACGTAATACCCACCACAGAGTGGAGACAGGCTGGCTAAAAATCACCAGTGATAAGTTTTAAGGCTTGATACGAACTTAGCAGCTTCAGTCTTCTTCACAAGATGAACATTATTACGTGGCTGCAAGTGAATTGCTATGTCTCCTAATTCTCAAAGTAAAAATGATTAAGTTTACGTTCTTCATTTACTTTTTGAATGAGCATATACATGTAAACTAAATATATCCATCATAACAAAACTGAACATATTTTATTAGAGGGGGTCTTTATATGACCCAGGGTGGGTCTCCTTGCATAGTCCATTTCCATGCGTCTTAATTGTATCCGAGGGGGTAGGACCCCTGGCAATTCCCATTCCTCCCTGCACCTCCGTTCCTTCCCCCCCCCCTCTTCATCCCTCCATCTTCTGTATCTATTCACCATTGATGCTCCACCATCCCATCCCTCCTTCCTTCCTTCTCTCCCTCCATTCCTCTCTTCCTTCCATTCCATTCCTTCCTCTTTTCATATTTCGTTTTGTATCTTTTCCTCCACGTTTCTCCCATCCCATTTCTATTTTCTCCCTCCATCTCTCCCGTCCTTCCCTCTGTCCAAGCGTTATCCGTTTCGTTCTTCTCTCTGTCCATCCCTCCCTTCCTCCTTCGCTGCCTCTGTTTCTCCATCCCTCCTTTCCCTCCCTCTTTATTTACGTTTCTTTCTCCCATCCTTCCTTCATCTCCGTCTTTCTCTTCATTCCCATAGATTTATTCCTCCCTCCCTCTCTCCCTTGATTCTCTCTCCCCCACTCTCTACCGCTTTTCCTTCTCTTACGTTTTCCTTCAATCTCTCTCTCTCTCTCTCTTAACTTTCCCGTCTTCCTTCCTTCCTTTTTCGCCATCACTTTCTCTCTCTTTTCAGTTTACTCCTTCATGCCTTTTTCCCTACAGTTTATTTTCCGTCCAATTCACATTCTTTTCCACACGTTCGATTTTCGATCAAAAATTTTTTCTATTAGTGTTCTTCTAATTGGCTGGTCTATAAATTCCCCATTTAACATTTTCCTTCAGTTAGTATCTCACAGTGAATTGTTCCTTCAGTTAAGTTTTGCTTCAATTTCTGTGTTAATTTTTCATACCGTGGTTTTCCCTGCAATTAATTCTCAACCAATTCTCTCAGAAAAATTTTCATCCACTTATTTTTCTCCACTTGAAAATGCTCCATTTTTTTTTTTTTCCATTGACCTTTTCTCCAGATAACTTTTCTATCCCTTTTATTTTTCTTGGTGTTGTTTCTAGTAAATGTTTCCTGTAGAAGCTTTTTCCCGGTAATTCTCATGTAATTGCTAATTCCGCGATTTCTGTTTCCTTCCGCCATTTTAACACCTGCGCTTGCGAAGCGAGACAGGGTGTTATACTTTTGCCGACTTGTGTGTGTGTGTGTGTGTGTGTGTGATTAAAATCATTTACAGTAGGTAATTTTTATCTGAGTTTAACCCAACTTGGCGAAAGGGTTGAGGGTCATCCATGGGGTTGACCTTCTGTTGAGAACAATTGGTCAAATGCAAAGGTCACTGGGCTTAGATTAAAGCCTGACCTAGCAAAGTCAGATTAAGGAGTTTTTATCCGATTTTGATCGAAGTTCATGGAAGGAAAAGGGAAGAACGGAGGGAGTCAGATTTGAGAACACTTAGTCAAAGGTCAGGGTGGCAGAAAAAAAGGCAAACTCTACTTGTGTGTTTACGTCTGAACAAAAAAAAAAAATAATAAACCTTCTGATCTAGAACAAGCTTGGTGAAAGGCTTGAGGATCAGCCAACAGGTTGACCTTTTTGTTTATTAAGAATTGGTCAAAAGTTAAGGTCATATGGCAAGATAAACAATTTTTATCCGATATGAATTTAATTTTGAAGAATGGTTCAGGACAAAGAAAGAATATTGGCATCGATTTTAAGAATACCCTGTAATTAATGAAAGATTAAGGTACAGGTACAGGGAAAGGTCAAAGGTCAAGGTCATAGCACAAGGTTACTTCAGTCTGTTTTTAATTGACTTGAACCAAGCACGGTGGAAGGGATATGGGTCAGCCTGCATGAAGTAATCTGATTTTGAAAGTTGTTGCTCGAAGGTCAAGGTCACAAGGCTAAGTCTAATGTTGGTGCTGAGACCAGCTGGTGGGCGTGGATGTTGCACTCTGAATGCTTCTTGTTACCGAGCTGGTTTTCATTCAGTTCATTTTTTCTCCTTTAAGTTATTTTTTCCCTCAGATAATTATGTACTTTCTTCCTCCGAGTCTTTCGATCAGATCATTTTTTTTTTAAACAGTGTAGGTTACATGATTCTTCAAGTTAAATTATTCTACAATCACGTTTTCATCTCGTTAGTTTTACGCTCATTTAGCCTATAATCCCAGCTCCGACCCCTTCTGTTTCCTTCATTCAAATATTGTTTTACATTTTTCCAACATTTTATGCTTCTCCTTACTTTGTTACTATTATCATCATCATCATGTTCTTCGTTAGTTATCATCATTGTATTCTTGGTGATCATCAGTGCTGTTCACCTCCACCTCCTCCTTCTCATCATCATTATTCGTTTTGTTAGTTATCATCATCCAGTTCAAGATCATCATTGCTATTCTCCTCATCATCATCTTCCTCCTCTTCCTCCTTCTCACCATCATCATTACCATAATTATCATTATCATCATCATCACCAGAAATCTTTTCTTCAGCTGACACAAAGTATTCGTCATACCATAAATGCTATGCGCCTTCTCCTCCTCATCATCATCATGATAATCATAATCAACATCATCATCGTTAACTATCATCATCGTATTGGACACGATCATCATTGTCATTCCCGTCCTCCTCCTCCTCCCCCTCCTCCTCCTCCTCCTCCTCCACATCATCATCATCATCATCATCATCATCATCATCACGATCATCATCATCACTATCGCTTTCTCCCTCACTTCTATCTCTCTATCTATTGCCAGACGCCATAATCCCGTCAGGGGTGGCCATTTGACTTTGAGTTATTTGTTTTACGGGGAGGGGCACTAACCTTCCACCAACCCACTTGCTGACACGTAGGGAGCACTTATGGTTTGGTTATATGGTTACCACCCAGGGTTCTCCCTCACTTGCACCATGTAAATACATGGCGTCTGGGTTCATGTACGTTGTGTGAGGCTGTGTGACCATTTTGTTTTTTAACATTAAATGGATTAGTTCCAGTGAAGCCTGAAATTAAAACGTGCCATTGAGAGAGAGAGAGAGAGAGAGAGAGAGACCAAAAAAAGACAGTTACAAGGACATATAGAGACAAGTGGTACTTCAAAAGGTCATAACATCGATACTGAGGTGAAGCTAAGGATAAAGTTGCCCTGTGTACACAGTTAATTAATACTGAGTCAAAAGTATTGTCACTCACCGCTCCACCCGAGGATTGCGTGCGGAAAATCAATAACACGAAACTGGGGGAAAAAGACCAAACTAAATTATTTTATATGCATATTATGAAACATTAATCCTCCCACAAAACTAGGGATAACATAACAGTGTGTAACCGAGTTTTGTACTCTTCTACTGAATATTTGTCAACTACCTCTGCAATGTAGCAAAGTCTAGCTACAGCAGATCTTTTCTGTGTAGATATTACCTATTATTCCCCATAGAAAATCTTCAAGTCACATTTCAACCTGTGGTTCCTCCTAGTATTGGTTCCTTGTCTGCTGGCAATCGATGATTTCACATTCATGAAGGAATGTTTAAAGCTTGGTCAGCCGTTCAAGTGAAAAAATAATTTCTAATCACGAAAGGTCCAGTGCCAGCTGCCTTTTTCTGATATCACACATGCAGATCGTGTTTGGACACTCTCACGCTTCTCTGTATCTCTCTTTGGGGTCACTGACCAGACCTGCACATCATATTCCTGATGCACCATGCGGAAGAACTGTACAGGGAGCTACAGTATCTCATTATTACTGTAACTGAATTGCCTTTGTATATGGCTTTTTTCTGTACCCTAATGCACTGTCTAGAAAAAACTGAGATCTCTGTTGATTAACACACCTATATCTTTTTCCAAGTCAGTGCTGCTGATTGTAATTCCTTAAAAAAAAAAAAAAAAAAAAAAAAAGCAGTATATATTTCTTGGAAGGGCTGTAGCATCTTGTATCACTTTGCACATACCCAGGTTGAATGGCATTTACTACCAGCCATACCACTCCCCTGTGTTAACCAGGTCCCTATATGGTCTATATGCTGTACTTTCTTGAGTAACAAAACATTGTCTTCTAGCATTTTGTCTTTCACAAATTTTGCTGTTTGGCTGCCGAGGCCCAGAACTATGTAGCTGAGTTAAACAAAAATTCTTAATAGGCCGAAGACTGAACCTTTCGGCGCTCCATTTGTCGATGATATCCAGTCTGTTTCCAAAATCATAATTACATTGCGGCATCTGTCGGTTAACCTGTATTCAAGCCTTGCAACTTGTTCAACTTGGATTCTCAGTGCAGGAGATTTTGCCATCAACCTTTGATGAGGTACAGTACTTTGCTGAACGCCGTCTGGAAGTCCACGTAAGAAAATGTCAGTTGCCCAAAACAATTCATTGACGGAGCATAGAATGAAAAAAAAAAAAAATCATACCTGTCACGCCGAGCAGATAGCGAGAGAGAGAGAGAGAGAGAGAGAGAGAGAGAGAGAGGTGGGGGTGGGAGCGTCTCCCCTCACCAATCCAATTAAAGGTACAATTCACTGTCAGTGGTTGGGAAAACACACGTAATCTGTTCTGACATTTTGTGTGTGTGTGTGTGTGTGTGTGTGTGTGTGTGTGTGTGTGTGTAATGGAACGGACCTAAAATATACGATTACGAAAGGAATGAGAGAGAGAGAGACACACACACACACAGACAGAGACAGAGACAGACAGACAGACAGACAGACAGCAGACAGACAGACAGAGAGACAGACAGACAGACAGAGACAGACAGACAAACAGACGGACAGACAGTTTCCAGCGATCTTCCCACATTCTATTTATAACCAGAAAACAAAAATAATCGTCTAAAATGATTGTTAAGAGGTAGGAATGGCAACAGTGCACAGCCAATACAAAGGCACAGAAACAAGAGAGCATTCAGGACTGGAGGAGTTTTGAAGACTTACGGTATACCCATTACTACATTCCACCAGCTACAAGTTTGTGGCTAAAGTGTGGAATGTAGTAATGGGTATAGGTCTCCAAATCTCCTCCCATCCTGAATGCTCTCTTGTTTCTGTGCATTTTTCATCTCTTATCTATGCACTTTTCCATCCCTACTTCTTAACAATCAGTTTAGAAGAAAATTTTTGTTTTCTACTTTATGATCTTTTCGTGGAAGTATAATGATGCATAAAGCAAATGTTAGATTTGGGTTGCTACATGCATAGCATACTGAAAGACTAAAACCAGGGTGGCTTCCCGTGAAAAGAAGTGTTTTGGCACGCTTTTTAACTGTAGCCGAGCTGTAGCTAACCAATATTGCACAAAATGCGTACTTACGGGTGACTACCAGTTACTTTTCAGGCCGAAACTCGCGAACCGTAGCCTGAATGCTTTTCTAAACATGAAGAGAAACATCTGGCTGACATTAAAATTTCTTCAGTTGATGTATTTTCTGCCATCAATGGCCTCAGTACTAACAAGGCATATGGGCCGGATGGGGTCCCTCCTGTTGTTCTCAAGAACTGTGCTTCAGTGCTTGCACCCTGCCTAGGCAAATTCTCTCGCCTTTGTCTGTCAACTTGTACCTTTCCTTCTTGCTGGAAGTTTGCTCTCATTCAGCCAGTCCCAAAGAAGGGTGACCACTCCCAACCCTCCGACTATCGTCCAATTGCTTTAACGTCCTGTATTTTAAAAGTTCTCGAGTCAATTCTCAATAGAAAAATTTTAAGGCATCTTTCCTATCACAACCTTCTTTCCGATCGTCAGTATGGGTTCCGTCAGGGACGCTCCACTGGCGATCTTATCACCTACCTTTCAGACTTCTGGTCATCCTCCTTTCGGGACTTTGGCGAAAGCTTTGCCATTGCACTTGACATCTCAAAGGCTTTCGATCGAGTCTGGAATAAATCTTTAATTTTCAAACTGCCCTCCTACGGTTTCTATCCTTCTATCTGTGCCTTCATCTCTAGCTTCCTTTCTGGTCTTTCTACAGCCGCTGTTGTAGACGGCCATTGTTCTTCTCCTAGATCTATCAACAGTGGTGTTCCTCAGGGCTCTGTCCTATCACCAACTCTCTTTCTTTTATTCATCAATGATCTTCTAAACTGTACATCTAACCCTATCCACTCATATGCTGATGACTCCACCCTTCACCTTTCCGTTCGGTTCCCGCAACGCCCATCTCAACAGTTACTTCAACAAACAAGGGATGAGGCTATGGCACACCTAATGTCTGACTTGGCTCGTATCTCTGACTGGGGGAAAAATAATCTTGTTGTTTTTAATGCCTCTAAGACTCAGTTCTTACACCTATCAACCCGACAAAATCTTCCACAGGTATACCCACTAATGTTTAATAATATTCAGCTTAATCCTGCATCATCCTTGAACATGCTTGGGGTTTCATTTACTCAGGACTTATCTTGGAAAGATCATATTACATCTCTTGTAAAATCTGCTTCCAAGAGATTGGGTGTGCTAAGCCGACTCCGCTCTTTCTTTACCCCTGCACAATTGTTGACTCTATACAGGGGTTTTATCCGCCCCTGTATGGAGTACAACTCTCATGTGTGGGGAGGCTCCTCACATACAGCTCCTCTCAATAGATTGGAATCAAAGGCTTTTCGTCTCATTAACTCTCCTCCTCTTACTGACTCCCTTCAACCTCTGTCTCTTCGCCGCACTGTTGCATCTTTATCTCTTTTCTATCGCTACTTTAATGGTCACTGCTCCTCTGAACTGTCTGCTTGCATTCCTCCACCTCTACGACGGGCGCGTAGCACCCGTCTGGCAGCAAACTCTCATCCCTTTTCTGTCCAACTCTCTAATGCAAGAGTTAACCGTTACTCCCAGTCTTTCATTTATGCAACAGGTCAGCTCTGGAGCTGTCTCCCTCTGTCTGTATTTCCTGTTGCCTATGATCTCCAGTCTTTCAAACGCAGTGTGTCCAGGCATCTCAAAATGATCGGATCTTGAATTTGGCTCTCTATTGTATTTTGTTGTTCTCTTGGAGGGAACTGTTACTGCGGGCTCATGGCCTTTGGTTCCTTCTTTCTCGCATAAAAAAAAAATCTACACTTGACAAGAGGCGACTTGGTGTATTGCACACTCGCGCACGCCATTTTGTTTGGGAGTTATGACTAATGAAGATGAAAACAAGAACAAAATGGATATCTTTGTGGTTTGATTTCGCGACTCCTACGAAGGTTAGCAAGACTTTGCGAGTAGATTTGCACTTGAATAACTAAGATCTTACAGTAGGTTCGTAAGCTTAGACCTGGGTTTTGCGACCGTTTTCGCGCCAATCCCCCTATGCCCTATGTACAGGACGCCATTTTGAACCTGTGCCATTCCTACTTATGGAGTGGCTACCGCACTCCCTGATATGTTCCAGTATTTCCAGGTTCATTATAACTTACTAATGAAATACTGAATGAGTCAGTTTTAATTAACTTATGGGGAAAATTCTTCCTTCCATGCCGACATGTGTGTGTGTGTGTGTGTGTGTGTGTGTGTGTGTGTGTGTGTGTGTGTGTGTGTGTGTGTGTGTGTGTGTGTGAAGGCAATAATTTTCCGTAGCTATGAATTTAATTCATTTGCTCCAATGAAATTTGAAATTAAATGGAGAGAGATAGATAGACAGATAGAGATAGATAGAGAGAGAGAGAGAGAGAGAGAGAGAGAGAGAGAGAGAGAGAGAGAGAGAGAGAATAGTAGGCAAATAATTAGCTAATTTAATACGCATGAAGTTTCGTTTGCTGTTACATTTACACGTCTGGAACTTCAGCCTAATAAAGGGGGAAATGGACCATTCTAATCCTATGAGTTTTTAAATTACGGTAGTACCGTATATCAAGAATTCTTTTGTTGTGAACGTAGCTGTACGACGGTGTAACAATATTACTGTCTGTTGCTGTGCTATCAAGCTATATTCTTATGCCTCAGAGTGTAAGACTGTGAAGCATTGTTTGGCGTTGCCAAGTTACGTATAATCGATGTAGCAGTAACATTTTCAACAGTATTCATAAAACCGTTTAAATACATTTTCTCAGTTAGTCTTTCATCATACATCCATCATCTGCCAGCCAACCCAGTATTGCCCCGTAAGGAACATAGAGGCCCGGAGCTAAGCTAATGGCTTAAGACTTTTCAGGTAAGGGTGACATGTATTTTGCCCCATAATGATATTAAATGAACAATAAACCCCAACAAGCCTTTAGAATGAGAGCCTTTTGGGCCGCATCCAGTTAAAGCATCTGAGCTCATTTACCTACCAGGCGCCTAAAGCTTGGATGAGGGCAACTGGGTTGATGAACTACATCGGGAACACGACACGAAGAGCCATCCTTCATCTTTCTGTGTACATTTCAGAAGTGTCGCAAGAAGGCGAAATAGCCTTCCTAAGTGCAGCAGGGGTTTTAGCATCATAGATATTTTAAAATAAAAAGTTAGATAATTTTATGGGTTGTTTGTATAAGTTAAGAAGTCACTGCATGATAGTATTGTGATCCTTACCCTAACGTATGGAAGCGAGGCGTGGACCTTGCAAGAGGGGAACAAGTCAAGAGTGAGGGCAGTGGAAATGAGTTACTTGAGAGGAGCATGTGGAGTGACGTGGAAGGACAGGTTGACGAATGAAGAAGTGAAGGAACGTTGTGGGGTGGATGTGGATGTGGTTGAGAAGATTAGGAGAAATACACTGAGGTGGTTTGGAGATGTGGAGAGAATGGAGAATGAAAGACTGACTAAGAGGGTGTATGTAGGTGAGGTGGAGGGAGGGAGAGGGAGGGGTAGACCGAGGATGAGGTAGAGGGATGGAGTTGAGAGGTATATGAGGGAGGGGGGGTGAGTTGGGGGAGGGTAGTCAAATGGTGGGTGACAGAGCGACTTGGAGGCGTTTTGTCTGCGGCCACCCTTTGCGGGATTAGGGCGTCGGGCTATAGATAGATAGATTGTATAACATGTATGATTTATCCATGGCCATTCACTCACCCCACCATGTCAGCAGCCAGATCTTGCACCCATTATTTAACCAAAATAACTTCAGAAGTTTGGGAATATATTGGGGGTCTGAATCTGAGCTACACACTCTCCCTTATCATCCATGGTTAGTTCTTTTGGTGTCCATAAACTCCCTGGATCAGTACATTACACATAACAATCATTTATGCTCAAAAGTGGGGATATTATCTGAAGTGTTAATGATGGAGGCTCCGCTCGCTTTCCGAGTTCCCAAATGCAGGTGTAGTACTGTGTTGCCGACAGCCAATTTAATCTGTAAGTATAGCCATGTAGCATTTCATTCCTTTAACCTGACATTTACTTACAATTCCTTACTGGGTCGGGAATGTGGATCGGGCGCTGTGTCTTCCCTCAACCGGACTCTGTGATTAATTACTTGTGCCAAGTTTATGGCCATGTAAGTTATTTCAATTCTTGAAACTTTTTTTTTTTTTTTTGAGGGGGGGAGGGTTACTGTGGGCTACAGACCTAACGCAAATCCCACAAACTGTCCATATTGTGGCCACCCAGGATGAACAAATAATCTAACAAACAGAAGCTGTTAAATATTTTACTTTTTTTTCACTTTGAAATAGTAAAATTTTACCACTGGTACACAGTGATTGTGACTGTCCTCTTACGATCTCACAATCTTAAGGAAAATAGTTTTAGTACAGTATGCAACATCAATAGTTGCTTGATGATTTTAGACTATAAATAGTGACTATGAAGGATAAAACATACATATTGTTGCGTAATTAATGAAGCTGCCAGGATACCAGCCGTAGCCTGTCTACTGCCGATCTCACTGACTGAATGTGTCATGCATCAAACATACTCAGATGCATGAAGTTTAATAATCCCAAATAACCTAATCAATATTTTAGGAAACAACGATTTAACCTAAGTTAATGCAGCCTAACCTAACTAATTTAACCTACCCTGACCTAACCTAAGCTAACTGGGGACGTTGCCCCTCACACCCCTTAAGATTTTAATCATCCAAGTTTTTCCACTAAACGAACCTCAGTATCTATCAGACGAGCACTCGATCTCTGTTCTAACCTAATCTGTCCTAACCTATCAGTAAAGGCGCTTGAATGTTGCACCAAAAGTAAAGCGTGAGTTAGTTGATTGGCAGCAAGCTTAGCGTTAGGAGGTAATTTCTCTGGAAAGGTAGGCTGCACAGGTATTTACTCTTTACTTACAGTAACCGCAGAGAATCTGAGGAGTGGGTAAAAAAGTAACAAATACATTTCATTTTCTTTATTTAGTACCATACAATTTTATATAGGTAATAAGAAAACGTTCAACCAGAAAATTTATTATGTAACATTCATTAATCCCTTCAACACCAGAAGCCAAACCCTAGGTTCAGTTAAATCCTCTGTTGGTTGTCTGATAAGCATGAAAAACGAGCCGTGGTGGTGGGCAGGTATGCCCTCAGTAAGATGGAAGTCTTGTAAACATTTGTAAATATCATGGAGGCAGGCAGAGAGAATAAATATCATAGTCGTCTTGCCTAAATGTACGAGAGATCATGACGAAGCTGCACAAACTCGTCTTGTTGCAACGTTGGATCAGAGAAACAAATGTTATGATACTGACGGGTTTTTTATGAATCAATAGCCCATGTCCATGCTCGAGTGGCAGTGATTTTAAATTCTTAAGCCAAATACCTTTTTGGGGGGTTTATCCTTAGTACTACCAAATTATCTTATTTAGGTATGTCCTTTCGAACTGAAGGGAGCAAAAATATAGTGGGCCGGTCCTGCCACTAGGCGAACTACGAGTATATTACAGCCTTGGGCGGCATCGACCAGAGAGAGCAGGGCAGTACTCCCAAGCTGGATGGAAAGCTGTTGACAGGGAGAGCTGGAGCTCCCGTTTCATCAGCCCTCGGGACTAGGTCCCGACCATCCCCCTTTGCTGGACTTTTTCAGTGTCTCAGTAACACAGAGAGTAGGCCAGCATGCTCTCCAATACAAGTTTCTCTAACTATTACCACCAAACTACATGCACAGTACACACCACACTTCCTTTTCCAAAATTTAAAAAAAAAAAAATCATAGCAGCAAAACACGTGGCCTCGGAGTCCCCGGGGGGGTGGGGAACATAAATGCCCCCACCTTCCACCCCTCTCCCGGTGACGACTCGGAGCTGCCCTTTCGAACCACTATCTGACTCTCTCTCATTCCTTTCATTTCTGCAACATTCGCGGCCTTTCCTCTAACGCCTTCTCTCTGTTGAGCACCACCTCTCCTTTTCTAAACCTCACCTTCTTTTTCTAACTGAGACTCAGCTGTCTGAGGCAACTGAGAGCGGACCATTATCTGTATCCTCCTACTTTCTCTATACTCATTTCAAAGCCAAAGGTGGCTGTTGTGTATATATTTGTAAACACTTATCCTTGCTCTCTCAAAACGTGTTCCTGAACTCGATTCTTCTGAATTCTCTACACTCTGGCTTTTGGCTTTCCTGTCATTCTTTTAAACTTTAAATATATCTGTGCTGTTTACTTATTTTCCTCCTAATTCTACTGACTATCAAAAATTCTTTTGACTATCTGACTTCTCACGATGGAACACATTCTATCCATTTTCTCACTTTCTCTGAAATCTTTCCACTTCTAGGAGATTTCAATGTTCATCCACCACACCTTTGGGCTCTCCTCTTCTTCTTTCACTGATCCACCTGGTGAACAAGCCTACACCTTTTTTATCCTTAATGACCTAGAGCAGCTTGTACAGCACCCTATCCGTATCCCTGACCGCCCTTGGAGATTAAGCTCCAACATACTCTGACCTCTTCATGTTACAACTAATCCTTCTGCTTACACTGTTAATCTTTTCTTTCTGCTTGGGCTCCGCCGATCACAACCTTATCTCCTTAACATGTCCTATCGCCCCGGTACAGGCCTGGCAGACCCTCCAAAGAAACATCGTTTGTAGGACTTTTGGAGCTGTGGATTGGAAGGCCCTCCAGGCAGTACTTCTTTGATTTTCCCTGGAATGATTATTGCTTCCATGGCTGGGAGCCATTTGGAAAAGGTGTGCCTTGCGATACGGAGGTTATTCTCTCGGGCATGAAAGCATACATTCCTTTTCTCATATCCTTTGACTAATGCAAGAAAAGCAAGCCTTGGTTTAATCACGCTTGTTCCTAATGCTGTCCTCAACAAGGAGAGGGCCTGATAAAAGGTACTTTGGAGACCAACCGACCCCTGAATCACATTTTTTTCATACATTTCTGCCCGGAATCATGCTAAGTCTGTTCTTCGCCTCTGCTAAAAATAATTTCATCCATATTGTAAATGCTCTTGACTCTCTGAACTCGAATTCTTCCTGCTCACTTCTGGCACCTTGCCAAAAACCTTTCTAACAACTTTACTCTCATCATCCTTCCTTCCCTCTTTTTCTACTCTGATGGCTCTGTAGCTTATTTCTTCCACTGGATAAAAGCAGATCTCTTTGCTCAGACTTTCTCCTCCAATTTCACCTTAGATGATTCCAGTGCTGTTCCTCCATCATTTCCCCCTCTGACTTCCTCATGGCTGACATTAAAATTTCTTCAGCTGATGTGGTATTTCCTGCCATCCGGAGCCTCAATACTAATAAGGCATATGGGCCTAATGGAGTCCCCTCCTGTTGTTTTTCAAGAACTGTGCTTCTGTGTGCTAACACCCTGCCAAGGGTACCAGAAAGCTCTTTTCGCCTTTGTCTTATCAACTTGCACCATTTCTTCTTGCTGGAAGTTTGCTCTCTATGTTTCAGCCACTCCCAAAGAAGGGTGACCATTCCCAACCCTCCTAACTATCGTTTCACAGTTGCTTTAAAAATCCTGTATCTCAAAGAGTTTTCCGAGTCAATTCTTTATAGAAAATTTTCTTAAAGCATCTTTTTCTATCACAACCTTCTTTCTGATCATCAGTAATGGGTTTCCGTCAGGGACGCTCCACTGGCGATCTTATCACCTACCTTTCAGACTCCTGGTCATCACTCCTTTCGGGACTTTGGCGTAAGCTTTGCCATTGCACTTGACATCTCAAAGTCTTTCTGATCGAGTCTGGCATAAATCTTTAATTTCCAAACTTGCCCCTCTTTAACGGTTTCAATCCTTCTGGTCTGTGCCTTCATCTCTAGCTTCCTTTCTGGTCGTTCTATAGTTGTTGTTGTAGACGGCCATCGTTCTTCTCTCTCTAGATCTATTAACAGTGGTGTTCCTCAGGGCTTCCTGTCCTATCACCAACTCTCTTCCTTTTTATTCATCAATGACCTTCCGGGCTGTACATCTAACCTCATCCACTCATATCACAGCTGATGACTCCACCTCTTCACCTTTCCATTCGGTTTCTGTAACGTCCATCTCTAGCAGTTGCTTCAACAAACAAGGGATGAGGTATGGCACACCTAATGTCTGACTTGGCTCGTGTCTCTGACTAGGGTAAAAATAATCTGGTTGTTTTAATGAATCAAAGACTCAGTTATTACACCTATCAACCAGAAAAAATCATCCACAGGAATAACAACAAAGATTAATAATATTCAGAGTAATCCTGCATCATACATGAACATGCTTGGGGTTTCATTTACTCGAGACTTATCTTGGAAAGATCATGGCCATTACATCTCCTCGTAAAATGTGCTTCCAAGAGATTGGGTGTGCTAAGACAACTCTACGTTCCTTCTTTACCCCTGCACAATTGTTGACTATGCAGGGGTTTTATCTGCCCCTGTGTGGAGTAACAACTCCATGTGTGGAGAGGCTCCCCTTACATACAGCTCTTCTCAAGAGTGTGGAGTCAAAGGCTTTTCATGTCATTAACTCTCCTCTCTCTTACTGACTCCCTTCAACCTCTGTCTCTTCGCCTTTACCAGCTGTTGCATCTTTATCTCTTTTCTATTGCTACTTCAATGGTCACTGCTCCCTCTGAACTGTCTGCATGCATTCCTCCACCTCTACAACGGGCGCATAGCACCCGTCTAGCATCAAACTCTCCATCCCTTTTCTGTCCAGCTCTCTAATGCAAGAGTTATCCGTTACACTCCCAGTCCTTCATTTATGCAACAGGTCAGCTCTTGGAGCTGTCTCCTGCTGTCTGTATTTCCTGCTTCCTATGATCTCCAGTCTTTCAAATGTAAGTGTGTCCAGGCATCTCGAAATGATCCGGATCTTGAATTTGGCTCTCTCTTGTATTTTGTTTCTCTCTTGGAAGGAGCAATTTTGGAGGGCTCGCAGCCGTTGGTTCTATCTTCCTGACATAATATATATATATATATATATATATATATATATATATATATATATATATATATATATATATATATATATATATATCGAATGTCCAAGTGCTGTACAATAATGGAAGTTATTTCAACAAAATGTTTTCATTGTTTTCATGTGGGGGAGGCAGTGGCTCATTCAGTAGAGAGTGGCCTGCAGTCCTACCAGACCCAGGTTCAAATCCTCGCTGGGGCACGAAACAGTTTAAGGATTTGGAATTTCATTATGGCAGACTTTACCGATCACCTACTGCGAGAAAACCCGCCGACATGTAAAAATACCCCCGCTAATACCAATACACCAGTCCTACCTTATGAGACAGCCCTAGCATGTACTCAATATGGACGGTGGGTGTTAGCGCCGAAGTGGCGACATGCAGAGATGTACGATATGTAGGAGGACTACTGGGCCTTGGGAGCAGGCTGAGAAGCCTATGCCCAGAGTCGAGCATATAAAAAAAAAAAAAATCTTCAAAGTTAAGTGGATTAAAATTCGAACGGGAGTAGGGGCGTCACCACAACATTCGCCTTGGGTATGAGATGCCTCAGGATAGGCACTGATAATAAATTGCAAAGACCACTGTACTGAATGGGGTAATGGTCTTTGATTAAGTTAAATAGGAGTCTTGAATGCCGATGACATATTTTTGTGAGTTTTAGCTCCATGTGTCCTCCTTGACAGTTCACTCCTACATAATGCACATAAATACTCAGCAGTATGTTATTGATACAGCCTAGATGTGATGTAAAACATAAACAAAATTCCAAAAAGTTTTCAGCTATAATATAGGAAACATTTTGTGTAGAACACTACATTTTTTAATTTATTTATATATTTAACCTTTTTTATTTTTTCAGTGAGCTTATTTTTCACAACTTAGAGGAAAGCATGGATTATATCACCAGGGAAATGGTACAATAGCATGGAACCCCCAGCCGACAAGGATATGGCTCTCTGTCATGCAGAGAGAGAGAGAGAGAGAGAGAGAGAGAGGGAGAGAGAGTCAATGATTCCGAGTGTGTTTGTGCTTTTATGTGAGGGACGGAGACTCAATGTGACTGATAAAAGGTACGAGTGTTAGAGAACTGTGGCAGTGTGTTGAGATTTTCCCACCTGACATAATGTCAGAGTGGGAGCGGGCCTAGGGTGTAAGGCAGTGTGTGATGTGACTGAATACTGTACATGGCTTTTTAATGTAACTATGTCTCCTTGTGTGTGTGTGTGTGTGTGTGTGTGTGTGTGCATTTTCTGAGTTTGGTTATGATAGTGTGGTTATGTTTCTGTGTGTAATTATTATGTATGTATGTTTTGTGTCGAGTAATATATATATATATATATATATATATATATATATATATATATATATATATATATATATATATATATATATATATATATATATATAAAGCCTCAATATTGGCCTACAGTAGTTTGTAACTCAAGGTCAGGATCAAGGTCAAAGGTCAGGATGAAAGTTCTGGTGCGGAGTTGCGACACTGCTTGAACACTTCTGAACTTGTTTTGTTTGTGTAACACAGATGACTTATTTTTAATTCTATCATTGATATTTCCAAATGGTTTATCCAGTTACTGAGAGCTGGGAGAGTCAGATATAGCCTTCATCATCCCAATCACCGCGAGGACGACTCATAAGCTGAGCAAAATAACTTGACATTAACTACAACCATGTGGAAACACTAACGCGGGCTGAAGAGGCTAACCTCCTATACTAATACGGATATCTCCTGGGCTGAACATATTGATGGTGCTAAGACTAAACTACAGTAATCAAATATCACAGCAAAACGGTTAATAATTCTCCTTGTGTCAGCACCCTTGAGCCAAATTTTTCATCAACAAATACACTCGTGTTGCCATCAGTGACTATCTTCGTGACGCCGTCACTAATATCCCTGCTGTATGGACGGATACTATAGAATAGTGGTCCTGCCGACAGCTCTGCCACCATGGATAGCAGTGCGATTGTTAAATTTTTCTCACACAGCTTCACCCGAGTCCCACTGCTTCCCACCCCATGCATCGCAGATCATGCAGGCCATTTCTCATTACTCAAGACGTTTTGGATGTTCATTTTTCGCACATACAACCGGCCAATGGTAAAGGTATGGCTTATCAATATTCAAAGGTCTAGCCTCCACCTCCATCCCCCCCACGATTGACATTAACTTGGGGATGTTGTATCTCTCTAACCAAGCCGTCTTTAGTTATGCTGCTGTAAATTGTATACCACTCACACCCAATGCAGGAGAATGCAAAGTCTGATGCAGATTAATGGGTATTTATTTTGACAAGCAGAACACAGATTTTGCCCGTACTATACCAGCCCCAGAACTGAGGCTACAGTGAAGAAAACCAGCCCGCACTTGCTACTAAAATAGGCCTATCATAGCAAATTTTTGAAACTGACGCCTGTTGAGCGGTGAAAAAATCGGTACGTGGGCCATGAGCACACTTAGAAGTCCACACTTACACACTAGTTTGCATGTTATGAAATGTCTTAATCACGGTTAAAATTTTCCTCGGTTTATCAAAATTGTGTTTCCTGATACAATGGTGAAATTTTTATACCAGGAGTTTAGTTACAATGAGAGTGAAAAAATAACTAAGATAGTAAAGATATAATAGGAAAGTGAGTGTACCTAGGTCCTTAAAAATAAGAGTATAATAATTAAATGGCATAATGCTGCTATGTAAACAGCTGGATCCAACAAAATATGGAAATATAGTATTTACAATACATGGCCATGCTAAAAATCTAGTATTTGTAAGGACAAAGAGGTGTTATTAGTATATATATATATATATATATATATATATATATATAATATATCTATCTCTCTATATATCTATATATCTATATCTATATCTCTCTATCTATATAATGTATATCTCTATCTATCTATATATCTCTATATATCTATCTATATCTATTTCCATATCTATATATGCGTGTATAGATATAATATTAAATAAATGGATATGATTAATAATATATTCATCATCGTTAAAATTACCTCATCACTCATGCTTGAAGTCCTTTCTGCAAGAAAGCCATCAGAGAAACATCCAGTTCAACTACACCTGTGACAGCGATGATGCAACAGTTGGTAATGTTCAGCTGTTAATTAAATGTTGCCATGTTTTCAGACAAATTAACACTGCACAGTATGGGTCCTTCCCTATAATATGAGTTCTTTCCTTTATCATTACTTCGCTTTATTTACACTGATCATCATGTAATTTTAGTTTCCATTTATCATCATATCATTTAGTTTCCTCCACTTGATACAATTTTTTCTCTTTCAGTAGTAGGTTAGGTTCTTTGCATTTCAGCTACTCACATCAAATGGCATTAGGGACTACCAGTTTCAAGGTCCCTTGGTGGCTGTACTATTCCTGTGGCCATCTTTATTTCGTGTAGTCTTCTTTCCTTTCGTCTGACACAGCAATGAACTGCACAAACAGTAACGAGAAATCCGAAAAAAGAAACAGCCATGGGAGGAAACACAAAAACCGGATGTACCCACGAACGACTGAAGGCTAATGAAAACTGATGCATGACAAAATCTGATTTAAAAAGTCCAACATACGTAAGTGTTCGGATGTGATGGATAGATTGTCAGAAAGGAGATGGAAGGTCACATTGATGGTTCGAAAAATGTCATATTTGTGGGAGCAAAGGCATAATGCTGACGTGTAGTGTGTGTAACCACAGATTCTAACTTAACAGCACAATAATCAGGAGCTTTATACAACCCACTTGCAGACAGCAAAAAAACAGGAGCTCCACGACAAGTGATACTAACAGAGACTGGGACACTGAAAAAGAAGCATTGGATATGATCCAGACAAGTGTGACGCACTGGGAGTTTGGGGGCCAAGACGAAGGAACAGACAAATTGTACGGAAAAGTTGCGAATCAAAGCAGACCCACAAGGAGCGGCGCTACTAGGAAAAATGGCCAGAAGATAGGCAGCACAAAGACGGGAAATAGGTGTAAGAGACGAACACTTGCTGAAATCACGAGAGAAAGTAAATGCAATGGAGACATGATCATGAGACAGGAGGAAATATTCAGGAGGAACCCGAGGCCTGCAACAAGGAATTATTAAATGAGAAAGGGAAAGGGATGATGTGGAAAAGATCGAATGTTAAACGGAGAGGGGTGTGAGCAACAACGTCTTTAGTGAGGAATGTAGCTTCAAGTGCTGGGTAGTTGAACTCAAAGAGGAGAGAGAAACCACTGGAGATAAGTCAGAGGTAGACTGAGCCCATTCTAATACACAACGAAGATCAGAAATGGGTACTAGGTCTGGAGTGACACAACCACCGACAGCATCAATTAGGATATGAACGAATGTTTTAACCTGGGAAAGAAGAGAATCCACAGTGTTGTAGGTTGTCCAGGTGTAGTTTAACATAAAGCAACCCTGACACAATATTAACCTTTGAGATTTGTTTCTGTAAAATGTCCGAGAAGTAGTTTAATGATTCTGTTACGTCATTTAGGTGTGCAACTTGGGGATCCTGTTTTGAGACTCAAGGGCATCAGGCAATTCAGCAAGGTTTGATTTGAATTCAGAGAGGTCACGAGTGGTCGCCACACCAAATAAGCCACTTAGAATTTCTTCCCCGAGACCACGCTTCACACGTGAACGACCTACAGGTGTCTGGTTAGAAAAAGTATCATCCAACAATAATCAAATTTCCAATGAATGGATAAATAAAGAGGGTACAGAATGTATCACGGTCGTGTTTCTCCACGATAGTTTACAGAAGGGCCTGTATCTCTTCCAGCTGTGTGCGATGTGGGGCAGGGCCATGGCTACAGCGGCCAGTGGCTGAAGGTCATAGTGCAAAGAGACTACAACTTCAATCACCCTTACCTCACCTCTTGAGCCAGCCAGAGTCCCGGGTCTCACAGCACCATCATCCTCACCCAACCTGCACCCTAAGATGGTCAGCACTGCCAGCAGATAAGCCACCAACATCTTTACCTACAAAATGAAATTAAGTTAATGATGATTGTGATGATGATATAATTTATAAGCAAGAATCTTGTGCACAGAGTCCAATTTTGAGCGATATTCATTGACGGGAGGAGAAGAATCGGTGTTTGAAGGGGTGCCAGAAGAAGATATGAAGGAATAGGAGAAGATGCAGCTTATCCAAGTAACTTCGAACACCATTTTTTTTTTTTTTTTATATAACAGAACAGAGGAAGGAAAAACAAATGAATAAAAAAAAAATCCATGCACCAGATAACTGGTGTCCTTTTGTTCATAAAGTATCTGTAACAGACTTGAACAGCTGTAGGTTGAAGTTTGGAGAGAAACAACTCTGGGGATGCGAGTTCCAGAGAGATGCAGTTCGGAGAATGAAAGAATTCTGGTAAGCAGAAGTTCTGCAG
>NC_136957.1:24061068-24067140 GCF_032717465.1 Coenobita brevimanus | reverse complement strand
GATGAAATTCCCTCAATAGCAATTTAAAAATTGCTCCCCAGTGTTGGCTCATGTATTGGCAAAATTTTTCCGCTTATGAAAAATCCGTACCTCAAGTTTTCCCAGCCTCTTTGAAAGAAGCAAAATATCCACCCTGTTCCTAAAAAAGAGGGCCACTTCTTGAGCCTTCAAACTACTGACCAATCGCCATAACTTCCTTTCCCAGTAAAATTTTTGAGACACTAAGAAACAAAAACACATAGTCAAGCATCTAGAAATCAATAAATTAGCCAATGACTTCAGCAGCTTAGATTTAAACATGAACGTTCAGCTGTAAACATTTTTTGTCATCTTACCCATCATATTAACAAAACAATAGACCAACACGGTGAAACACACACATTAGCACTTGATATTTCAAAAGCATTTGACAGAGCATGGAACTGGGCCATATTGTCTAAGATGTAACTCAATGGCCTAGCACCACTGGTTCCTCTAACTTCTTACCTTCATAATAGAAAAATACGGGTTATGGTAGATGGAATTTACTCCCAGCCTCATTCCATAAATGTTGGCGTACCTCATACATCAGTTTTGGACCCAAACCGTCTCACTCATTCATAAAAATGAGCTAATATCTGTCACTCACAACCCAATAAAATATTATGCTGAGGACTTGACACTTCACAGTTCTTTCACATTTAGCACCATCTTTTCACAGTCTAATATAAATTCCTAAATAAACACAGCACTTTCTCTGAACCATGACCTTTCTAAAAATTAAGCAATAGGAACAAACAAATCTGGTCTCATTTAATGCTCAGAAAACTAAATACATTCATTTTTCCAACAGAAAGAATCCTTCAGACTTCCACATAATTTTAAATTATGTCAGTATTCCCATATCCACTACAATTGATATCCTAGGTGTCACACTCTGTGTACACCAACCTAAGCTGGACAGTTTATGTTGAATCCCTTGCTAAAAATACTTTTAAAAAATTTGGGACTCCTGTACAGAGTTCATGATATCTTCACTGATGAGCAGTTGGTTACAGTATACCAAAGTCATGTGCGTTTTCAGATTGAATACTGTTCACCACTGTGGAGTGGATGTGGAGCGGTTGCATTGGAGGCAGTTGGACAAAATTCAAAATAAAGCCATTTGATTAATCGATAATCCTTCCATTACGCAGGATCTTCCTCCATTATCAGTACTTAGAGATGTTGCTTATCTAGCATTATTTTACCGATATTTTTACCGTGGGAGTGGTCTGACGAACTTGATTCAATTGTGCCTTCCCTTCACATTTTCTCCCGAAATACTCGGGCAGCTGGAAGAGCCCATGAACTCACACTCTCTCCTCCACAATGCAGAACCTCTGCTTATAAAAATTCATTTATCCCCAGAACAACTAATACTACTCTGGAATTCACTTCCTGGGAGTTACTTCCCACAAACATTTAATTCACTTTTATTTTAATCCATTTGTTATATTTTATGAATGAAGTTGATGCCTTTAGGCACATGGACTTATTTTTTTTAATTTCCTTTGTTTTTCCTTCCTCCATTTAAAAAAATCGTCCATTCTCTCCCCATTTCCATTTCTCCCTCCTTCCTTCCCCCTTAAAACTTTTCCACTTTCCCTACTCCCCTTTTGGCGGTCATTTTTTTTTTATACGTTCAGTTAAATTTCGCCTTATTTTTTCCCCACCAGTGATCTCTTCTGTTTAATAATTATTATTCTCTTTTACTCAAGTAAATTTTTTCCTTTTCAGTAAGTACTTTCACCAGTTATAATTTTATATATATATATATATATATATATATATATATATATATATATATATATATATATATATATATATATATATATATATATCCCACAGGTGTATTTTGCTAATATTATTACTTAGCAAGTTTTGCCCTGTTTTCATCCACCTATACTTATCTAGTTGTTTTTTTCACCATTTTTTCTCCCCTTAGACTTTTTTTTTCCATTTAGTTTTTATGAATATTTTTGCAAATACATTTTTCCGTTACAGACTGTCTTTCTTCTACTCGTTTTTTCGACTAGTCTCTCTTCGTCGTGACTAATTTTCCTCTCGTTATTTTTCCAATACGTAAGGTTTCTTTTCAGCATTTTTTTCCTTCAGTCGATATTTCCTTTCAGTTATATACCCAGTTCTCTTCCCCTCCAGTCTTTCCACAAACTGATTTATCTCCCAGGAACATAGCTTCTTGCCATGTATATCCTCAGGTCTCTTTCATACTGTCAATTTTACTTCTTGTTTGCCTATTTTTCCAAAGTCCCTTTAAGAAATGTTTCCCCTGTTCAGTTGTTTTTCTCCCAATTTTCCTGCGGTTTATAATTTTTCATCTTGCACAGCTTTCAAGATGATGATGATCATGATAATGATCATCATCATGACCTTCGTTACGTGTCATCATCAATACCCGCAGCAGCGGTAGCAGCAGCTTCACTGCATTTTTTTTTTAGCAGTTTTAACTATTACCATCATCATTATCTTTCCACTTATCTATCATCTACGGTCCGTCAACTCGTCAGTCAACCAATCATTGTCTTAGTCATCTGACTATTCATCTCTCTCTCTCTCTCTCTCTCTCTCTCTCTCTCTCTCATCCAGGACGGCCAGAGAGAGAGAGAGAGAGTACTGTTTCTAGATGCATTCTTTCCCGCCCAGAAGGAAAAAGACGTCATCACTATTTTTTCTTCTGCCATCTCCCCTTCCTTCCTCCAGTTTCTATTTCATCCTTAAGTTTTTTGTGGTCCAATTTCATATTTTAAAAATGTCAGGCGTCAGCACAAAAAGAATGTCAGAGTTGTTCCGACCATGCGGGGGTTAATAGTGACAACATTCTGACTTCCATGACCCTCCCTGAGATAAATAAAATCGCCTGACTTTACCAACAATAAAATACTGAAGTTAGTCCCCATTATGAGAAAAAATTTGTCTTCCCTGTAATGCTTACCTCATTTTTACATCCACTTTATTAGTACACTTTTTCATCCTATAAAATCCAGGTTATTTGTACTGTATTTCGTTTTCGATTTTTTTTAGTAGTTGCTACAACAAATCTTCGTGGTGCATGCCTTGGCACGTTCAAGTTGTAACTGGAATAACCAGTTCGATCAAGACCCTTTTCACCCACCTGTGCAATTTGGGACCTGGGTGACATCAGACTACTACCAGTCGTGTTCTGGGGGAAAACTGAGACTCAGCGGAAACTACTTGGCTGCCTTAATACCCTCGTGTAGTCGATAGGCCACCTTCTTCACTTCCTGTAGTATTTATTAACTTTCCTTCATTCTTGTTGTTGTTGCTGTTCTCATATTTATTATTTTTTTATTTCAGCAGCCTTTTTCTTGTATATTGCCTTTACCTTTTTTGCATTATTTTCATATTTTTTCCCCCTTTTCTGTTTTCTGCGATTTTTGTATCGTACAGTATTTCAACTGTCCACTTTCACTTCCTTTCCTCTCTCAACCTATTCTTATATCTCTGTTGTCTTGCTTGTGATTTCTGTCTGTCTGTCTGTCTGTCTGTCTGTCTGTCTTGTCTCTCTCTCTCTCTCTCTCTCTCTCTCTCTCTCTCTCTCTCTCTCTCTCTCTAACGTAATATTTCATCTCTCTCTCTTCATCTCTGCTTACATTACTTCTGGCCTCCTTGCTAGCATTCCTTCAGCATAACGGCATAGTCAAGCAGCACCCGCCTAACTACATGTGCTATCGCCAAGTTTCTGCCCAACTCTCCTTTTAAATGCAAGAGATAACTGGTACTTTACAGACATTCAGGCACACAACTAGTCAACCCTTTAATTGTCTTCGGCAGTCTGTCGTTCCCAGTGTTTATAATGTCCAGGAATTATGATTGTATATTGTCCTCGCATCGTGGAAATAAATGGATAGTGATTTTAACTTATTTTTGGTACTAGTTTCTTTGGAAAGGACATGTTTGGTAGGCTGGCATCATATTGTTCTTTCTTCTTGTGTAAAATATCTCTCGCTGTCTGTCTCTTTCTTCACTGTCTCCCCTTCTCACTCCCTCTCCATTTTTTCATGCTCTCCCTCATTCCCTCCCCATTACCTTCCATCTCCTCAACTTTCTCTCCCCAGCTGTATGTTCTGACGTACAGTGTGAACTTAGTTGTTAATCAGTGCCAGAGAGACGAAGCAAATAAGGGCAGCAGGAGGGAGAGGGAGGGAGACAAGGAGGGGGTGGGAAGGAAGGACGGTGAGAGTGTGGAGGAATAAGAGAGGAGTGGGAAGACGGAGCTAGGAAGGAAGGGAGAGTGAGAGACAGCGTGGGAAGGAAGGAGTGTGAGAAAGGAGGAAAATAGGCAGGGAAGGAAGAATGGAGGGATGGCGTGACAGAGATAAAGGAATCTAAAGAGCTAAGGAAAGAGAGAGAGAGAGAGAGAGAGAGAGGAGGTAGGTTGGCATGAAGGGTGCGAAAGAGGAATGTAGTTAAGAAGGGAGGAAACAAAAAGGAGAGGAGAAAATTGACGAGAAAAGATAATAATAAAGTTACCAGGCAGTGTAGAAGGAAAGGAGGGGAGCAAAGATGGAAGGAAGAAGTTTTAAAAGTGGAAGGGAAAGAAAAAGATAAACGAGAAGGCGGTAAGAGTGATGAGAGAAGGCGGAGGAAAATTGAAAAATGTATAGGAACAAAAAGGAGAAAGAAAGCCAAAAGGAAGAGAACGAGAGATTAAAGAGTAAATATCAGACTGGGAGAAGGAAGAAGGAACAAAGAAAGAGAAAGAGATGGAGAGAGAAACATCAGGACGAAAACAGGAGGGTAGGGAAAACAGAGAGAGAGAGAGAGAGAGAGAGAGAGAGATTTAATGACAGGAGGAATGGTCCAAAAACGTATGAGTGAGCAAACAAACCGTTTACCCCATCCTCACCCTCTTCTGTTCTCTGTCTGTCTGTCTGTCTGTCTGTCACACACACACACACACACACACACACACACACACACACAAGGGGGGACTTCTGTAACTTGCAATACTTTGGTGATAGAAACTCCGTGTACAAACAGCTAGATAAGGAGTTTATCACAAGCTCACAGTAAAATAGTCTGCCCGGCTAGGCTGCCTGATATGAACTGATGCAATAACGCCGTCTTCAGGCGTGGGAAAGCATGCTGACCTAGCAAGTTTAGTGGGGGCATGTATGCATTGGGGGGGGACATATATACATCGGGGGTAGACATATTGTGGAGGGGGTACACTTCTGTACATAAATTATGACAGACAGACAGACAGACAGACAGACAGACAGATAACTGCTGTATTTTTTCATTTACCGATCCAATTTTGTCGGTCTTGGGCGTTCTTATTGTTGTTGTTACCTTCACCTCCGAAGGAGTCAATTTACTAACCTCTGTTTGTTTGTCCACCAGCTGTCTCAAAAGTTATTGATGTTTTTCAGTGAAGTTTTGTAGCTGTGTGGGTTGGGAGCCAATGATGAATTGATTTGATTTTAGTGGTGATGTGAACTGTCTGGTATAATCGTTGACGAAGGTACGGGCTGTATTTGTGCTGTCTGCATCATGTTGTTGTTGTTGTTACTGTTGCAAGAGTTCATACGTACTTCATATATATATATATATATATATATATATATATATATATATATATATATATATATATATATATATATATATATATATATATATATATAGTTGTTATCATGAAGATGATGATCATGTTAATGGTCATGATGGCCATAATGCCATGTTTATCTCTTCAGTAAGGTAACTATGTACTTGTTTCTGCTACCAGTCATATCAATGCAGTTTAGCAGAACTGCCCATTATTGAAAGGGTTAATCTGCTCCACTTCAAGCACGCCTGATCTTATATATATATATATATATATATATATATATATATATATATATATATATATATATATATATATATATATATATATATATATATTGCCAGACACCATAATCCCGCAAAGGGTGGCCATTTGACACTGAGTTAGTTGTTTTACAGGAAGGGGCACCAACCCTCCACCAACCCACTTTTTGACACGAAGGGTGCACGTATGGTTTGGTTATA
>NC_136957.1:23938568-24056068 GCF_032717465.1 Coenobita brevimanus | reverse complement strand
GTTCATATTATATCTTCTCTCTCTCTCTCTCTCTCAGTCTTTTTGTCCTACTCATCCTCCCTCCTACCTCGCTCTTTACACCATCATGCCTCCCTTTTCTCCCTCCCCATCCATTCTTCATACACCCCATTCCACCTCTTTTCTTCCTTCTCCGGTCACCTCACGTCCTCCTTTTCCCCTACCATTTTCCCTAGTCACCTCCATCGCTTTCCTTCCTGTTTCTCCTGTCAATTTTCTGTTCTCTTTCTTTCCCTCTTTTTGTCTCCTAGTCTTACTTTCCCCCCTTTCCATCGTCGCCTTCACCATCCTTTCTTTCCTCTAGCCAACGTCGTTCTTTCCTTTCCTCCTTCTTCACTCCCTTACTTCCACTCCTTCCATTCCCTCCTTTCTACCATTTCCATCACTTCTACCTTCCCGACTTTCCTTAGTTTCCTCCCTTCCCTGTTTCCTTCCATCTCTTCCTTTCCCGCTTCCCCTACCTCCCCTTCTTTCCTACCTTCCCTCCTTCCCTCTCTCCCTCCTTCATCCACCCACTCTTCCCCAGTCAAAGCTGACCACACATTCTTCACACGAAACGAATCCCTCACGTTCAGTTTGTATTTTGCCTCTGTACCTCCGCAATCTTGTTCATCCAGAGAGAGAGAGAGAGAGAGAGGGAGAGAGAGAGAGAGAGAGAGAGAGAGAGAGAGAGAGAGAGAGAGAGAGAGAGAGAGAGAGATCTGATACGTCACATTGTTGCCAAAGGTTAAAATAGCCTGTAAGTTACTATTAATACTGATATCCAACGCTTTTGATTATTCTTTCAGATTAATCTGTTAATAATGATCTTATGTCTTTTGTTGATTGAATACAAATTTCATATAAGTTTGCTTTTTTTATAACTCTCTATTACCCCTACCCTTTCTTCCCTTCCTTATTTTTCCCAATCCATTCTCCCATCACTCCCTTCCCTTATTTCGTTTCCTACAGCCTCACCTTTCTAAATTCTGTGCATCATGCTGGTGTGCGTCTGGCAACCGGGGCATTCAGATCATCCCCGATTCCAAGTTTGTTGGTGGATGCTGGTGAACTCCCCTTGGATTTGCGGCGCCAGTTGCTAATGATGAGGTGTTGGTATCTTCTTCACCGCATTCCAGACTCAATTTCTTGTGCCATTGTCTCCCAGGATTCTCGATCTTCTGTTTTTGACACCCGTCCTAATTTCCCAAAGCCATTTGGTTACTAGGTCAAGTCTGTTATGTTAGCCCTGTCTGTTCCGAGACTGGCAATTTGTCCACATTGGATCCCAAGGGTGGGTTCTTGGCTGCTCCCTCGCGTGACCTTTTGTAGGTCCATTGTTGAAAAAAGGGCTCACTTCCCTCTTGGGTGTCCCTCTCTCTCTTTTTAGAACATGCCTCCATTCATGAGGGTTCTGTCCCCGTCTATACTGACGGGTCTGAGACTGATACTGGAGTAGGATTTGGTGTTGCCTTCCGTTGCTTTAGTAGGGGCGGTAGCCTTCCTGGCATTACTTCAGTGTATACGGCGGAACTGATTGCAATTTTATATGCTGTTAAAATTATTTTTACTCTCCCCCAGTCCTTTTTTGTGATTTTTAGTGACTCGCATAGTGCTTTGTCTGCACTGGAGTCTTTTAATGCATCCCATCCATTGGTTTTATCAATTTTAGAGTGGCTTTTTCTTCTTGGCCGTCGTGGCCGCCGTGTAGACTTCTGTTGGGTTCCTGCACATGTTGGTGTGGTGGGCAATGAGAGGGCAGATACTTTAGCTAAAGCTACGTCTTCTCAACAGCCCCCAACCGACTACCCACTTCCTGCTTCTGATGTAACACCTTACTTGCGGTACGCAATTCGTACGTGTTGGCAGAGACAGTGGGATGTTGCTTCTCACAATAAACAAAAAGAAATCTTTCAGAGAGTGGTTGTGCCAAGGGTTCTTCCCTCTACGTCTCGGCGATTGGAGGTGGCTCTTGCTAGGCTTCGCATTGGGCATTCGCGACTTACACATGGGTTCCTGATGAGTGGTGAATCTCAACCGTACTGTGATGACTGCCTTGTTCCCCTTACTGTCCGTCACTTGCTGGTCGAGTGTCCGAGTCTGGGGGACCTACGTCAAAGATTCCTCCATAGACTTAAGGGGGCAGATGGTGCCTATTGTTTGTCCTCGATGCTTGGTGAAGCCTCTAGCGATTTTAGTGATGTTTTTGGTTTTCTTCAGGAGGCGGGCCTCCTGCCACTTTTATAAGTAACTGATATTTTATAAACTATTCTTTTATTATTTTCAGTGTTTTATTCGTACTAAAAGATATTAACTTAAATTTGAATATGCACTTTTCATTTTGCTGTGTTTTTTACTTTGTCGTCCGGCGGCATATGACCCTGGCTGTTGCGCCGCCAGATTTTAATTACTTTCAATCAATCAATCAATCAATCCTTCACCTTTCCTTTCTCTACCCTCCCACTCCTCTTCCTCCCTCTGTTCCTCTTTCCTCCTCCCCCTCCTTTCTGTTTATCTTTCCTAGCTCTCCCTCTCTCCTTCACTCCTTTCTTTTCCTTTTCTTCAATTCCACCCTCTTCATAAACTTGTATAATTAGGGAATAAGCTCTGCTTTTATTAAAATTAAAGTAAGTCCACCTAGCCAGGGTCGTACTGTAATGTCTCTGTGGTCATTGTATATGTGTACCTCTTCTAAACTCGTCTCACTCCCCTTCCTTCCCCTTTTTCCTTTCCCTTTCCCTCTCCTTCTTACCTTTCTTCATTCTCTGTCTCAAACAATCCTCACCTTCCTCTCTCCTGTTTTTTTTTTCTTTTTCCACATCTCTCCTTCCATCATCCCATCTTGTCTCACTCTTTTATTTGTTTTCTCTTTTGTCCCATCTCCTCCCTGTTTTTCCTTGGTTCCAGTGCCTTCCTCCATTGTTTCTCTTCCTCACTCAGTCTCCGTTTCTCCTTTCTTCCTTACCAATGTTCGTATTCTCTTCCCTTCCTCCCGTCCTCTCTTTTTCCATTTCTCTCATGTTCTTTATCTCTGTCATTTTCTCTATCCTTCTTTCCTTCTGCATCCCTCTCCTTTACGACATATTTCTCCCTCACTCCTTCCCCTTTCCCCCTTTCTCAGTCCCTTTTCAGTCCACCATGTCTCTCCTTTTCTTTACCCTCTCACCTTTCTCTCTCCCTTCCATTTTCCATCGCTCTCCCGTTCTCCGTCCTTCTGTCTTACTACATTCTTCTCCCTTCTGTCGTCCCTCACCGTTTCTCAATCTCTCTTTTTCTCAGTTCTCCTTCATTCTCCTTCCCTCTTCCTTTCACCTTCCATCTTCCGTTTCCTATTTTTCTTCCTTCATCCTCTCCCATTTTACATTCCTCTCCCTGTTTCTATCCTTTTCCATTCTCTCTCTCATTTCCTTTCGTCATTCTATCATTTATCCTTTCGCTCCCTCTCCCTGTGTCTTTCTATTTCCTCGTCCCTGCTGCTGTCTCCATTCTTATCCCTTTCCCCATATTCTTCCAGTTTTCTTCCCTCCCTACACCCCTTCACCCTCTTCATTAATGCATTTGTCCACACTCTTCAGTCTTAGTCCTCTCTTCTCTCATTTTCTCCTCTCCTATCCCACTCCTCTCCAGTAAGCACTAATAATGTGCTTAACTTTAGTAACTGAAGGTGAAAACCAGGCTGTGGTGTGTTCTTGTTAGAGAGAGAGAGAGAGAGAGAGAGAGAGAGAGAGAGAGAGAGAGAGAATTTGCGGTCCTCTCCAGGTAGCCCGGCCGTAGTAATGAAAGACTTACTGATTTGTGAATCTGAAGAAGAGGATAGTAAGGCAGAAGACAGTAGTGTAGAAGCGCCTTCCTCACCACACAGACATTTCTTGAATTTATCATGCTGGAAAAAGGTGAATGAAATGTTATGGAGATGTTAGAAATTAGCACCTAAAATGCAGCCACAGAATCTAAGACATAAAGCAGTTATTGACAGTATTTAGCCTAGATTATCAAATTATTATTTATGAAGGCTTATTAAACAGATAAGCAAAGCGCGAGTGTAATACAGGAGTGTGAGGTAAAAGAGAGAGTGTATATCAAGTTCAGCCGATGTGTTTATTGAGGAGAGAGAGAGAGAGAGAGAGAGAGAGAGAGAGAGAGAGAGCATAAAACCCAGTTCTCCGCACACTAGTGACCGCTGGAGGCATAAAGTCCCTCCACCTCTCTTTCATTACCTCCTTTCCCGTTCTTGCCTTCCCCTTTTTCTCTCTCCCCTCTCTTCTTCCTCCTAACATTTTTTTCTTTCTTTATGCCTTGCCCTAGTGTCATAATTCTCAACTTTTTTTCCTCCATCTCCACCTTCCTTCTCCACTCATTCTTCTCATTCCCCCCTCTTAATTGTCTTCTCTCCCTCCATCTCTTACTTTCTCCATCTCCACTTTCCTCATCCCCCTTTCTCTCTCTCTCTCTCTCTCTCTCTCTCTCTCTCTCTCTCTCTCTCTCTCTCTCTCCACTGAACTTGCCTCTCTTCCCTCCTTCAGTCTCCATGCCTTCCCTCCTGTTTTCCTCCCTCATTCTCTTACTTTCTCCATCTCCACCTTCCCTCCCAGCCTTTCTATCTCTCTCCATTGATCTTGTCTTTCTTGCCTCCCTCAGTCTCCATGCCTTTCCCCTTCTCTTCCCCATCTCCACCTTCCTTCTCTCCTTTTCTCTCCCTCTCTCCCAGTGTTCCAAATAGCTCACTGTATTTAAGGGGGTCATCAGCTTCACCAGTGATGGCCTTCCAGGGGGTGGTGGGGGGCGAGTGGAGCGAGTCATCTACCACTGGGTGTTGTAAGCCCCTCCGGTAAGGGTTTATGAAAGCAGGAATATATGTGGCCATATGCAGAGGGTAATGGATGTCAGAGAATTGTTCACTGGTTCAGGATGCACTAATTTCCAGTATCATATATATTATGTGTTTCATCAACAAATCCCCAACCCCCTCCGAATTGTATAGCCTTGAGGAAGAGTATTTCTAAACTTTCTTACAACTGATATGATGAAACTGTTCATATACTCGGCATATTTCAAGCAGTTCCATAACGTAATACCCACCACAGAGTGGAGACAGGCTGGCTAAAAATCACCAGTGATAAGTTTTAAGGCTTGATACGAACTTAGCAGCTTCAGTCTTCTTCACAAGATGAACATTATTACGTGGCTGCAAGTGAATTGCTATGTCTCCTAATTCTCAAAGTAAAAATGATTAAGTTTACGTTCTTCATTTACTTTTTGAATGAGCATATACATGTAAACTAAATATATCCATCATAACAAAACTGAACATATTTTATTAGAGGGGGTCTTTATATGACCCAGGGTGGGTCTCCTTGCATAGTCCATTTCCATGCGTCTTAATTGTATCCGAGGGGGTAGGACCCCTCCCCTCGGCAATTCCCATTCCTCCCTGCACCTCCGTTCCTTCCCCCCCCCCTCTTCATCCCTCCATCTTCTGTATCTATTCACCATTGATGCTCCACCATCCCATCCCTCCTTCCTTCCTTCTCTCCCTCCATTCCTCTCTTCCTTCCATTCCATTCCTTCCTCTTTTCATATTTCGTTTTGTATCTTTTCCTCCACGTTTCTCCCATCCCATTTCTATTTTCTCCCTCCATCTCTCCCGTCCTTCCCTCTGTCCAAGCGTTATCCGTTTCGTTCTTCTCTCTGTCCATCCCTCCCTTCCTCCTTCGCTGCCTCTGTTTCTCCATCCCTCCTTTCCCTCCCTCTTTATTTACGTTTCTTTCTCCCATCCTTCCTTCATCTCCGTCTTTCTCTTCATTCCCATAGATTTATTCCTCCCTCCCTCTCTCCCTTGATTCTCTCTCCCCCACTCTCTACCGCTTTTCCTTCTCTTACGTTTTCCTTCAATCTCTCTCTCTCTCTCTCTTAACTTTCCCGTCTTCCTTCCTTCCTTTTTCGCCATCACTTTCTCTCTCTTTTCAGTTTACTCCTTCATGCCTTTTTCCCTACAGTTTATTTTCCGTCCAATTCACATTCTTTTCCACACGTTCGATTTTCGATCAAAAATTTTTTCTATTAGTGTTCTTCTAATTGGCTGGTCTATAAATTCCCCATTTAACATTTTCCTTCAGTTAGTATCTCACAGTGAATTGTTCCTTCAGTTAAGTTTTGCTTCAATTTCTGTGTTAATTTTTCATACCGTGGTTTTCCCTGCAATTAATTCTCAACCAATTCTCTCAGAAAAATTTTCATCCACTTATTTTTCTCCACTTGAAAATGCTCCATTTTTTTTTTTTTTCCATTGACCTTTTCTCCAGATAACTTTTCTATCCCTTTTATTTTTCTTGGTGTTGTTTCTAGTAAATGTTTCCTGTAGAAGCTTTTTCCCGGTAATTCTCATGTAATTGCTAATTCCGCGATTTCTGTTTCCTTCCGCCATTTTAACACCTGCGCTTGCGAAGCGAGACAGGGTGTTATACTTTTGCCGACTTGTGTGTGTGTGTGTGTGTGTGTGTGTGTGTGTGTGTGTGTGTGTGTGTGTGTGTGTGTGTGTGTGTGTGTGTGTGTGTGTGTGTGTGTGTGTGTGTGTGATTAAAATCATTTACAGTAGGTAATTTTTATCTGAGTTTAACCCAACTTGGCGAAAGGGTTGAGGGTCATCCATGGGGTTGACCTTCTGTTGAGAACAATTGGTCAAATGCAAAGGTCACTGGGCTTAGATTAAAGCCTGACCTAGCAAAGTCAGATTAAGGAGTTTTTATCCGATTTTGATCGAAGTTCATGGAAGGAAAAGGGAAGAACGGAGGGAGTCAGATTTGAGAACACTTAGTCAAAGGTCAGGGTGGCAGAAAAAAAGGTAAACTCTACTTGTGTGTTTACGTTTGAAAAAAAAAAAAAAAAAAAAAAAAACTAAACCTTCTGATCTAGAACAAGCTTGGTGAAAGGCTTGAGGATCAGCCAACAGGTTGACCTTTTTGTTTATTAAGAATTGGTCAAAAGTTAAGGTCATATGGCAAGATAAACAATTTTTATCCGATATGAATTTAATTTTGAAGAATGGTTCAGGACAAAGAAAGAATATTGGCATCGATTTTAAGAATACCCTGTAATTAATGAAAGATTAAGGTACAGGTACAGGGAAAGGTCAAAGGTCAAGGTCATAGCACAAGGTTACTTCAGTCTGTTTTTAATTGACTTGAACCAAGCACGGTGGAAGGGATATGGGTCAGCCTGCATGAAGTAATCTGATTTTGAAAGTTGTTGCTCGAAGGTCAAGGTCACAAGGCTAAGTCTAATGTTGGTGCTGAGACCAGCTGGTGGGCGTGGATGTTGCACTCTGAATGCTTCTTGTTACCGAGCTGGTTTTCATTCAGTTCATTTTTTCTCCTTTAAGTTAATTTTTCCTGCAGGTAATTATGTACTTTTTTCCTCCGAGTCTTTCGATCAGTTCATTTTTTTTTTTTTAACAGTGTAGGTTACATGCTTCTTCAAGTTAAATTATTCTACAATCACGTTTTCATCTCGTTAGTTTTACGCTCATTTAGCCTATAATCCCAGCTCCGACCCCTTCTGTTTCCTTCATTCAAATATTGTTTTACATTTTTCCAACATTTTATGCTTCTCCTTACTTTGTTACTATTATCATCATCATCATGTTCTTCGTTAGTTATCATCATTGTATTCTTGGTGATCATCAGTGCTGTTCACCTCCACCTCCTCCTTCTCATCATCATTATTCGTTTTGTTAGTTATCATCATCCAGTTCAAGATCATCATTGCTATTCTCCTCCTCATCATCTTCCTCCTCTTCCTCCTTCTCACCATCATCATTATCATAATTATCATTATCATCATCATCACCAGAAATCTTTTCTTCAGCTGACACATAGTATTCGTCATACCATAAATGCTATGCGCCTTCTCCTCCTCATCATCATCATGATAATCATAATCAACATCATCATCGTTAACTATCATCATCGTATTGGACACGATCATCATTGTCATTCCCGTCCTCCTCCTCCTCCCCCTCCTCCTCCTCCTCCTCCTCCACATCATCATCATCATCATCATCATCATCATCATCATCATCACGATCATCATCATCACTATCGCTTTCTCCCTCACTTCTATCTCTCTATCTATTGCCAGACGCCATAATCCCGTCAGGGGTGGCCATTTGACTTTGAGTTATTTGTTTTACGGGGAGGGGCACTAACCTTCCACCAACCCACTTGCTGACACGTAGGGAGCACTTATGGTTTGGTTATATGGTTACCACCCAGGGTTCTCCCTCACTTGCACCATGTAAATACATGGCGTCTGGGTTCATGTACGTTGTGTGAGGCTGTGTGACCATTTTGTTTTTTAACATTAAATGGATTAGTTCCAGTGAAGCCTGAAATTAAAACGTGCCATTGAGAGAGAGAGAGAGAGAGAGAGAGAGAGAGAGAGAGAGAGAGAGAGAGACCAAAAAAAGACAGTTACAAGGACATATAGAGACAAGTGGTACTTCAAAAGGTCATAACATCGATACTGAGGTGAAGCTAAGGATAAAGTTGCCCTGTGTACACAGTTAATTAATACTGAGTCAAAAGTATTGTCACTCACCGCTCCACCCGAGGATTGCGTGCGGAAAATCAATAACACGAAACTGGGGGAAAAAGACCAAACTAAATTATTTTATATGCATATTATGAAACATTAATCCTCCCACAAAACTAGGGATAACATAACAGTGTGTAACCGAGTTTTGTACTCTTCTACTGAATATTTGTCAACTACCTCTGCAATGTAGCAAAGTCTAGCTACAGCAGATCTTTTCTGTGTAGATATTACCTATTATTCCCCATAGAAAATCTTCAAGTCACATTTCAACCTGTGGTTCCTCCTAGTATTGGTTCCTTGTCTGCTGGCAATCGATGATTTCACATTCATGAAGGAATGTTTAAAGCTTGGTCAGCCGTTCAAGTGAAAAAATAATTTCTAATCACGAAAGGTCCAGTGCCAGCTGCCTTTTTCTGATATCACACATGCAGATCGTGTTTGGACACTCTCACGCTTCTCTGTATCTCTCTTTGGGGTCACTGACCAGACCTGCACATCATATTCCTGATGCACCATGCGGAAGAACTGTACAGGGAGCTACAGTATCTCATTATTACTGTAACTGAATTGCCTTTGTATATGGCTTTTTTCTGTACCCTAATGCACTGTCTAGAAAAAACTGAGATCTCTGTTGATTAACACACCTATATCTTTTTCCAAGTCAGTGCTGCTGATTGTAATTCCTTAAAAAAAAAAAAAAAAAAAAAAAAAAAAAAAAGCAGTATATATTTCTTGGAAGGGCTGTAGCATCTTGTATCACTTTGCACATACCCAGGTTGAATGGCATTTACTACCAGCCATACCACTCCCCTGTGTTAACCAGGTCCCTATATGGTCTATATGCTGTACTTTCTTGAGTAACAAAACATTGTCTTCTAGCATTTTGTCTTTCACAAATTTTGCTGTTTGGCTGCCGAGGCCCAGAACTATGTAGCTGAGTTAAACAAAAATTCTTAATAGGCCGAAGACTGAACCTTTCGGCGCTCCATTTGTCGATGATATCCAGTCTGTTTCCAAAATCATAATTACATTGCGGCATCTGTCGGTTAACCTGTATTCAAGCCTTGCAACTTGTTCAACTTGGATTCTCAGTGCAGGAGATTTTGCCATCAACCTTTGATGAGGTACAGTACTTTGCTGAACGCCGTCTGGAAGTCCACGTAAGAAAATGTCAGTTGCCCAAAACAATTCATTGACGGAGCATAGAATGAAAAAAAAAAAAAATCATACCTGTCACGCCGAGCAGATAGCGAGAGAGAGAGAGAGAGAGAGAGAGAGAGAGAGAGAGAGGTGGGGGTGGGAGCGTCTCCCCTCACCAATCCAATTAAAGGTACAATTCACTGTCAGTGGTTGGGAAAACACACGTAATCTGTTCTGACATTTTGTGTGTGTGTGTGTGTGTGTGTGTGTGTGTGTGTGTGTGTGTGTGTGTGTGTGTAATGGAACGGACCTAAAATATACGATTACGAAAGGAATGAGAGAGAGAGACACACACACACACAGACAGAGACAGAGACAGACAGACAGACAGACAGACAGCAGACAGACAGACAGAGAGACAGACAGACAGACAGAGACAGACAGACAAACAGACGGACAGACAGTTTCCAGCGATCTTCCCACATTCTATTTATAACCAGAAAACAAAAATAATCGTCTAAAATGATTGTTAAGAGGTAGGAATGGCAACAGTGCACAGCCAATACAAAGGCACAGAAACAAGAGAGCATTCAGGACTGGAGGAGTTTTGAAGACTTACGGTATACCCATTACTACATTCCACCAGCTACAAGTTTGTGGCTAAAGTGTGGAATGTAGTAATGGGTATAGGTCTCCAAATCTCCTCCCATCCTGAATGCTCTCTTGTTTCTGTGCATTTTTCATCTCTTATCTATGCACTTTTCCATCCCTACTTCTTAACAATCAGTTTAGAAGAAAATTTTTGTTTTCTACTTTATGATTTTTTCGTGGAAGTATAATGATGCATAAAGCAAATGTTAGATTTGGGTTGTTACATGCATAGCATACTGAAAGACTAAAACCAGGGTGGCTTCCCGTGAAAAGAAGTGTTTTGGCACGCTTTTTAACTGTAGCCGAGCTGTAGCTAACCAATATTGCACAAAATGCGTACTTACGGGTGACTACCAGTTACTTTTCAGGCCGAAACTCGCGAACCGTAGCCTGAATGCTTTTCTAAACATGAAGAGAAACATCTGGCTGACATTAAAATTTCTTCAGTTGATGTATTTTCTGCCATCAATGGCCTCAGTACTAACAAGGCATATGGGCCGGATGGGGTCCCTCCTGTTGTTCTCAAGAACTGTGCTTCAGTGCTTGCACCCTGCCTAGGCAAATTCTCTCGCCTTTGTCTGTCAACTTGTACCTTTCCTTCTTGCTGGAAGTTTGCTCTCATTCAGCCAGTCCCAAAGAAGGGTGACCACTCCCAACCCTCCGACTATCGTCCAATTGCTTTAACGTCCTGTATTTTAAAAGTTCTCGAGTCAATTCTCAATAGAAAAATTTTAAGGCATCTTTCCTATCACAACCTTCTTTCCGATCGTCAGTATGGGTTCCGTCAGGGACGCTCCACTGGCGATCTTATCACCTACCTTTCAGACTCCTGGTCATCCTCCTTTCGGGACTTTGGCGAAAGCTTTGCCATTGCACTTGACATCTCAAAGGCTTTCGATCGAGTCTGGAATAAATCTTTAATTTTCAAACTGCCCTCCTACGGTTTCTATCCTTCTATCTGTGCCTTCATCTCTAGCTTCCTTTCTGGTCATTCTATAGCCGCTGTTGTAGACGGCCATTGTTCTTCTCCTAGATCTATCAACAGTGGTGTTCCTCAGGGCTCTGTCCTATCACCAACTCTCTTTCTTTTATTCATCAATGATCTTCTAAACTGTACATCTAACCCTATCCACTCATATGCTGATGACTCCACCCTTCACCTTTCCGTTCGGTTCCCGCAACGCCCATCTCAACAGTTACTTCAACAAACAAGGGATGAGGCTATGGCACACCTAATGTCTGACTTGGCTCGTATCTCTGACTGGGGGAAAAATAATCTTGTTGTTTTTAATGCCTCTAAGACTCAGTTCTTACACCTATCAACCCGACAAAATCTTCCACAGGTATACCCACTAATGTTTAATAATATTCAGCTTAATCCTGCATCATCCTTGAACATGCTTGGGGTTTCATTTACTCGGGACTTATCTTGGAAAGATCATATTACATCTCTTGTAAAATCTGCTTCCAAGAGATTGGGTGTGCTAAGCCGACTCCGCTCTTTCTTTACCCCTGCACAATTGTTGACTCTATACAGGGGTTTTATCCGCCCCTGTATGGAGTACAACTCTCATGTGTGGGGAGGCTCCTCACATACAGCTCCTCTCAATAGATTGGAATCAAAGGCTTTTCGTCTCATTAACTCTCCTCCTCTTACTGACTCCCTTCAACCTCTGTCTCTTCGCCGCACTGTTGCATCTTTATCTCTTTTCTATCGCTACTTTAATGGTCACTGCTCCTCTGAACTGTCTGCTTGCATTCCTCCACCTCTACGACGGGCGCGTAGCACCCGTCTGGCAGCAAACTCTCATCCCTTTTCTGTCCAACTCTCTAATGCAAGAGTTAACCGTTACTCCCAGTCTTTCATTTATGCAACAGGTCAGCTCTGGAGCTGTCTCCCTCTGTCTGTATTTCCTGTTGCCTATGATCTCCAGTCTTTCAAACGCAGTGTGTCCAGGCATCTCAAAATGATCGGATCTTGAATTTGGCTCTCTATTGTATTTTGTTGTTCTCTTGGAGGGAACTGTTACTGCGGGCTCATGGCCTTTGGTTCCTTCTTTCTCGCATAAAAAAAAAAATCTACACTTGACAAGAGGCGACTTGGTGTATTGCACACTCGCGCACGCCATTTTGTTTGGGAGTTATGACTAATGAAGTCGAAAACAAGAACAAAATGGATATCTTTGTGGTTTGATTTCGCGACTCCTACGAAGGTTAGCAAGACTTTGCGAGTAGATTTGCACTTGAATAACTAAGATCTTACAGTAGGTTCGTAAGCTTCGACCTGGGTTTTGCGACCGTTTTCGCGCCAATCCCCCTATGCCCTATGTACAGGACGCCATTTTGAACCTGTGCCATTCCTACTTATGGAGTGGCTACCGCACTCCCTGATATGTTCCAGTATTTCCAGGTTCATTATAACTTACTAATGAAATACTGAATGAGTCAGTTTTAATTAACTTATGGGGAAAATTCTTCCTTCCATGCCGACATGTGTGTGTGTGTGTGTGTGTGTGTGTGTGTGTGTGTGTGTGTGTGTGTGTGTGTGTGTGTGTGTGTGTGTGTGTGTGTGTGTGTGTGTGTGAAGGGAATAATTTTCCGTAGCTATGAATTTAATTCATTTGCTCCAATGAAATTTGAAATTAAATGGAGAGAGATAGATAGACAGATAGAGATAGATAGATAGAGAGAGAGAGAGAGAGAGAGAGAGAGAGAGAGAGAGAGAGAGAGAATAGTAGGCAAATAATTAGCTAATTTAATACGCATGAAGTTTCGGTTGCTGTTACATTTACACGTCTGGAACTTCAGCCTAATAAAGGGGGAAATGGACCATTCTAATCCTATGAGTTTTTAAATTACGGTAGTACCGTATATCAAGAATTCTTTTGTTGTGAACGTAGCTGTACGACGGTGTAACAATATTACTGTCTGTTGCTGTGCTATCAAGCTATATTCTTATGCCTCAGAGTGTAAGACTGTGAAGCATTGTTTGGCGTTGCCAAGTTACGTATAATCGATGTAGCAGTAACATTTTCAACAGTATTCATAAAACCGTTTAAATACATTTTCTCAGTTAGTCTTTCATCATACATCCATCATCTGCCAGCCAACCCAGTATTGCCCCGTAAGGAACATAGAGGCCCGGAGCTAAGCTAATGGCTTAAGACTTTTCAGGTAAGGGTGACATGTATTTTGCCCCATAATGATATTAAATGAACAATAAACCCCAACAAGCCTTTAGAATGAGAGCCTTTTGGGCCACATCCAGTTAAAGCATCTGAGCTCATTTACCTACCAGGCGCCTAAAGCTTGGATGAGGGCAACTGGGTTGATGAACTACATCGGGAACACGACACGAAGACCCATCCTTCATCTTTCTGTGTACATTTCAGAAGTGTCGCAAGAAGGCGAAATAGCCTACCTAAGTGCGACGGGGGTTTTAGCATCATAGATATTTTAAAATAAAAAGTTAGATAATTTTATGGGTTGTTTGTATAAGTTAAGAAGTCACTGCATGATAGTATTGTGATCCTTACCCTAACGTATGGAAGCGAGGCGTGGACCTTGCAAGAGGGGAACAAGTCAAGAGTGAGGGCAGTGGAAATGAGTTACTTGAGAGGAGCATGTGGAGTGACGTGGAAGGACAGGTTGACGAATGAAGAAGTGAAGGAACGTTGTGGGGTGGATGTGGATGTGGTTGAGAAGATTAGGAGAAATACACTGAGGTGGTTTGGAGATGTGGAGAGAATGGAGAATGAAAGACTGACTAAGAGGGTGTATGTAGGTGAGGTGGAGGGAGGGAGAGGGAGGGGTAGACCGAGGATGAGGTAGAGGGATGGAGTTGAGAGGTATATGAGGGAGGGGGGGTGAGTTGGGGGGAGGGTAGTCAAATGGTGGGTGACAGAGCGACTTGGAGGCGTTTTGTCTGCGGCCACCCTTTGCGGGATTAGGGCGTCGGGCTATAGATAGATAGATTGTATAACATGTATGATTTATCCATGGCCATTCACTCACCCCACCATGTCAGCAGCCAGATCTTGCACCCATTATTTAACCAAAATAACTTCAGAAGTTTGGGAATATATTGGGGGTCTGAATCTGAGCTACACACTCTCCCTTATCATCCATGGTTAGTTCTTTTGGTGTCCATAAACTCCCTGGATCAGTACATTACACATAACAATCATTTATGCTCAAAAGTGGGGATATTATCTGAAGTGTTAATGATGGAGGCTCCGCTCGCTTTCCGAGTTCCCAAATGCAGGTGTAGTACTGTGTTGCCGACAGCCAATTTAATCTGTAAGTATAGCCATGTAGCATTTCATTCCTTTAACCTGACATTTACTTACAATTCCTTACTGGGTCGGGAATGTGGATCGGGCGCTGTGTCTTCCCTCACCTGACTCTGTGATTAATTACTTGTGCCAAGTTTATGGCCATGTAAGTTATTTCAATTCTTGAAACTTTTTTTTTTTTTTTTTGAGGGGGGGAGGGTTACTGTGGGCTACAGACCTAACGCAAATCCCACAAACTGTCCATATTGTGGCCACCCAGGATGAACAAATAATCTAACAAACAGAAGCTGTTAAATATTTTACTTTTTTTTCACTTTGAAATAGTAAAATTTTACCACTGGTACACAGTGATTGTGACTGTCCTCTTACGATCTCACAATCTTAAGGAAAATAGTTTTAGTACAGTATGCAACATCAATAGTTGCTTGATGATTTTAGACTATAAATAGTGACTATGAAGGATAAAACATACATATTGTTGCGTAATTAATGAAGCTGCCAGGATACCAGCCGTAGCCTGTCTACTGCCGATCTCACTGACTGAATGTGTCATGCATCAAACATACTCAGATGCATGAAGTTTAATAATCCCAAATAACCTAATCAATATTTTAGGAAACAACGATTTAACCTAAGTTAATGCAGCCTAACCTAACTAATTTAACCTACCCTGACCTAACCTAAGCTAACTGGGGACGTTGCCCCTCACACCCCTTAAGATTTTAATCATCCAAGTTTTTCCACTAAACGAACCTCAGTATCTATCAGACGAGCACTCGATCTCTGTTCTAACCTAATCTGTCCTAACCTATCAGTAAAGGCGCTTGAATGTTGCACCAAAAGTAAAGCGTGAGTTAGTTGATTGGCAGCAAGCTTAGCGTTAGGAGGTAATTTCTCTGGAAAGGTAGGCTGCACAGGTATTTACTCTTTACTTACAGTAACCGCAGAGAATCTGAGGAGTGGGTAAAAAAGTAACAAATACATTTCATTTTCTTTATTTAGTACCATACAATTTTATATAGGTAATAAGAAAACGTTCAACCAGAAAATTTATTATGTAACATTCATTAATCCCTTCAACACCAGAAGCCAAACCCTAGGTTCAGTTAAATCCTCTGTTGGTTGTCTGATAAGCATGAAAAACGAGCCGTGGTGGTGGGCAGGTATGCCCTCAGTAAGATGGAAGTTTTGTAAACATTTGTAAATATCATGGAGGCAGGCAGAGAGAATAAATATCATAGTCGTCTTGCCTAAATGTACGAGAGATCATGACGAAGCTGCACAAACTCGTCTTGTTGCAACGTTGGATCAGAGAAACAAATGTTATGATACTGACGGGTTTTTTTATGAATCAATAGCCCATGTCCATGCTCGAGTGGCAGTGATTTTAAATTCTTAAGCCAAATACCTTTTTGGGGGGTTTATCCTTAGTACTACCAAATTATCTTATTTAGGTATGTCCTTTCGAACTGAAGGGAGCAAAAATATAGTGGGCCGGTCCTGCCACTAGGCGAACTACGAGTATATTACAGCCTTGGGCGGCATCGACCAGAGAGAGCAGGGCAGTACTCCCAAGCTGGATGGAAAGCTGTTGACAGGGAGAGCTGGAGCTCCCGTTTCATCAGCCCTCGGGACTAGGTCCCGACCATCCCCCTTTGCTGGACTTTTTCAGTGTCTCAGTAACACAGAGAGTAGGCCAGCATGCTCTCCAATACAAGTTTCTCTAACTATTACCACCAAACTACATGCACAGTACACACCACACTTCCTTTTCCAAAATTTAAAAAAAAAAAAATCATAGCAGCAAAACACGTGGCCTCGGAGTCCCCTGGGGGAGGGACCATAAATGCCCCCACCTTCAGCCCCTCTCGGTGACGACTCGAGCTGCCTCGAACCACTATCTGACTCTCTCATTCTTCATTTCTGCAACATTCGCGGCCTTTCCTCTAACCTTCTCTCTGTTGAGCACCACCTCTCCTTTTCTAAACCTCACCTTCTTTTTCTAACTGAGACTCAGCTGTCTGAGGCAACTGAGAGCGGACCATTATCTGTATCCTCCTACTTTCTCTATACTCATTTCAAAGCCAAAGGTGGCTGTTGTGTATATATTTGTAAACACTTATCTTGCTCTCGTGTTCCTGAACTCGATTCTTCTGAATTCTCTACACTCTGGCTTTGGCTTTCCTGTCATTCTCTAACTAAATATATCTGTGCTGTTTACTTATTTCCTAATTCTACTGACTATCAAAAATTCTTTGACTATCTGACTTCTACGATGGAACACATTCTATCCATTTCTCCTTTCTCTGAAATCTTCATTCTAGGAGATTTCAATGTTCACCACCACCTTTGGCTCTCCTCTTCTTTCACTGATCCACCTGGTGAACAAGCCTACACCTTTTTTATCCTTAATGACCTAGAGCAGCTTGTACAGCACCCTATCCGTATCCCTGACCGCCTTGGAGAGAGCTCCAACATACTTGACCTCTTCTTACAACTAATCCTTCTGCTTACACTGTTAATCTTTTCTTTCTGTTGGGCTCCGCCGATCACAACCTTATCTCCTTAACATGTCCTATCGCCCCGGTACGGCCTGCAGACCCTCCAAAGAAACATCGTTTGTAGGACTTTGGAGCTGTGGATTGGAAGGCCCTCAGGCAGTACTTCTTTGATTTTCCCTGGAATGATTATTGCTTCCATGGCTGGGAGCCATTTGGGTGTGCCTTGCGCATTACGGAGGTTATTCTCTCGGGCATGAAAGCATACATTCCTTTCTCATATCCTTTGACTAATGCAAGAAAGCCTTGGTTTAATCACGCTTGTTCTAATGCTGTCCTCAACAAGGAGAGGGCCTATAAAAGGTACCGGAGCCAACCGACCCCTGAATCACATTTTTCATACATTTCTGCCCGGAATCATGCTAAGTCTGTTCTTCGCTCTGCTAAAAATAATTTCATCCATATTAAATGCTCTTGACTCTCTAACTCGAATTCTTCCTGCTCCTTCTGGCACCTTGCCAAAAACCTTTCTAACAACTTTACCTCATCATCCTTCCTTCCTCTTTTCTACTCTGATGGCTCTGTAGCTATTTCTTCCACTGATAAAGCAGATCTCTTTGCTCAGACTTTCTCCTCCAATTTCACCTTAGATGATTCCAGTGCTGTTCCTCCATCATTTCCCCCCTCTGACTTCCTCATGGCTGACATTAAAATTTCTTCAGCTGATGTATTTCCTGCCATCGGAGGCCTCAATACTAATAAGGCATATGGGCCTAATGGAGTCCCTCCTGTTGTTTTCAAGAACTGTGCTTCTGTGTGCTAACACCCTGCCAAGGCAAACTCTTTCGCCTTTGTCTATCAACTTGCACCTTTTCTTCTTGCTGGAAGTTTGCTCTCATTCAGCCACTCCCAAAGAAGGGTGACCATTCCCAACCCTCTAACTATCGTTCAGTTGCTTTAAAATCCTGTATCTCAAAAGTTTTCGAGTCAATTCTTTATAGAAAATTTTTAAAGCATCTTTTCTATCACAACCTTCTTTCTGATCATCAGTATGGGTTTCGTCAGGGACGCTCCACTGGCGATCTTATCACCTACCTTTCAGACTCCTGGTCATCCTCCTTTCGGGACTTTGGCGTAAGCTTTGCCATTGCACTTGACATCTCAAAGTCTTTCGATCGAGTCTGGCATAAATCTTTAATTTCCAAACTGCCCTCTTACGGTTTCAATCCTTCTGTCTGTGCCTTCATCTCTAGCTTCCTTTCTGGTCGTTCTATAGTTGTTGTTGTAGACGGCCATCGTTCTTCTCCTAGATCTATTAACAGTGGTGTTCCTCAGGGCTCTGTCCTATCACCAACTCTCTTCCTTTTATTCATCAATGACCTTCCGGGCTGTACATCTAACCTCATCCACTCATACGCTGATGACTCCACCCTTCACCTTTCCATTCGGTTTCTGTAACGTCCATCTCAGCAGTTGCTTCAACAAACAAGGGATGAGGTATGGCACACCTAATGTCTGACTTGGCTCGTGTCTCTGACTAGGGTAAAAATAATCTGGTTGTTTTAATGAATCAAAGACTCAGTTATTACACCTATCAACCAGAAAAAATCTTCCACAGGTATACCCACAATGTTTAATAATATTCAGCTTAATCCTGCATCATCCTTGAACATGCTTGGGGTTTCATTTACTCGAGACTTATCTTGGAAAGATCATATTACATCTCTCGTAAAATGTGCTTCCAAGAGATTGGGTGTGCTAAGACAACTCCGTTCCTTCTTTACCCCTGCACAATTGTTGACTATGCAGGGGTTTTATCTGCCCCTGTGTGGAGTACAACTCATGTGTGGAGAGGCTCCCCACATACAGCTCTTCTCAAGAGGGTGGAGTCAAAGGCTTTTCATCTCATTAACTCTCCTCCTCTTACTGACTCCCTTCAACCTCTGTCTCTTCGCCTCGCTGTTGCATCTTTATCTCTTTTCTATTGCTACTTCAATGGTCACTGCTCCTCTGAACTGTCTGCATGCATTCCTCCACCTCTACAACGGGCGCATAGCACCCGTCTAGCATCAAACTCTCATCCCTTTTCTGTCCAGCTCTCTAATGCAAGAGTTATCCGTTACTCCCAGTCCTTCATTTATGCAACAGGTCAGCTCTGGAGCTGTCTCCTGCTGTCTGTATTTCCTGCTTCCTATGATCTCCAGTCTTTCAAATGTAGTGTGTCCAGGCATCTCGAAATGATCGGATCTTGAATTTGGCTCTCTCTTGTATTTTGTTTCTCTCTTGGAAGGAGCAATTTTGGGGGCTCGCAGCCGTTGGTTCTATCTTCCTGACATAATATATATATATATATATATATATATATATATATATATATATATATATATATATATATATATATATATATATATATCGAATGTCCAAGTGCGACAATAATGGAAGTTATTTCAACAAAATGTTTTCATTGTTTTCATGTGGGGGAGGCAGTGGCTCAATCGGTAGAGAGGTGGCTTGCAGTCCTACCGGACCCAGGTTCAAATCCCCGCTGGGGCAGGAAACAGTTTAAGGATTTGAATTTCATTATGGCAGACTTTACCGATCTACCAGAAAACCCGCCGACATGTAAAAATACCCCCGCTAATACCAATACACCAGTCCTGTATGAGACAGCCCTAGCATGTACTCAATATGGACGGTGGGTGTTAGCGCCGAAGTGGTGACATGTAGAGATGTACGATATGTAGGAGGACTACTGGGCCTTGGGAGCAGGCTGAGAAGCCTATGCCCAGAGTCGAGCATATAAAAAAAAAAAAATCTTCAAAGTTAAGTGGATTAAAATTCGAACGGGAGTGGGGGCGTCACCACAACATTCGCCTTGGGTATGAGATGCCTCAGGATAGGCACTGAAAATAAATTGCAAAGACCACTGTACTGAATGGGGTAATGGTCTTTGATTAAGTTAAATAGGAGTCTTGAATGCCGATGACATATTTTTGTGAGTTTTAGCTCCATGTGTCCTCCTTGACAGTTCACTCCTACATAATGCACATAAATACTCAGCAGTATGTTATTGATACAGCCTAGATGTGATGTAAAACATAAACAAAATTCCAAAAAGTTTTCAGCTATAATATAGGAAACATTTTGTGTAGAACACTACATTTTTTAATTTATTTATATATTTAACCTTTTTTATTTTTTCAGTGAGCTTATTTTTCACAACTTAGAGGAAAGGATGGGTTATATCACCAGGGAAATGGTACAATAGCATGGAACCCCCAGCCGACAAGGATATGGCTCTCTGTCATGCAGAGAGAGAGAGAGAGAGAGAGAGAGAGAGAGAGAGGGAGAGAGAGTCAATGATTCCGAGTGTGTTTGTGCTTTTATGTGAGGGACGGAGACTCAATGTGACTGATAAAAGGTACGAGTGTTAGAGAACTGTGGCAGTGTGTTGAGATTTTCCCACCTGACATAATGTCAGAGTGGGAGCGGGCCTAGGGTGTAAGGCAGTGTGTGATGTGACTGAATACTGTACATGGCTTTTTAATGTAACTATGTCTCCTTGTGTGTGTGTGTGTGTGTGTGTGTGTGTGTGTGTGTGTGTGTGTGTGTGTGTGTGTGTGCATTTTCTGAGTTTGGTTATGATAGTGTGGTTATGTTTCTGTGTGTAATTATTATGTATGTATGTTTTGTGTCGAGTAATATATATATATATATATATATATATATATATATATATATATATATATATATATATATATATATATATATATATATATATATATATATATAAAGCCTCAATATTGGCCTACGGTAGTTTGTAACTCAAGGTCAGGATCAAGTTCAAAGGTCAGGATGAAAGTTCTGGTGCGGAGTTGCAACACTGCCTGAACACTTCTGAACTTGTTTTGTTTGTGTAACACAGATGACTTATTTTTAATTCTATCACTGATATTTCCAAATGGTTTATCCAGTTACTGAGAGCTGGGAGAGTCAGATATAGCCTTCATCATCCCAATCACCGCGAGGACGACTCATAAGCTGAGCAAAATAACTTGACATTAACTACAACCATGTGGAAACACTAACGCGGGCTGAAGAGGCTAACCTCCTATACTAATACGGATATCTCCTGGGCTGAACATATTGATGGTGCTAAGACTAAAATACAGTAATCAAATATCACAGCAAAACGGTTAATAATTCTCCTTGTGTCAGCACCCTTGAGCCACCATCAACAAATACACTCGTGTTGCCATCAGTGACTATCTTCGTGACGCCGTCACTAATATCCCTGCTGTATGGACGGATACCATAGTTTTAGTGTCCTGCCGACAGCTCTGCCACCATGGATAGCAGTGCGATTGTTAAATTTTTCTCACACAGCTTCACCCGAGTCCCACTGCTTCCCACCCCATGCATCGCAGATCATGCAGGCCATTTCTCATTACTCAAGACGTTTTGGATGTTCATTTTTCGCACATACAACCGGCCAATGGTAAAGGTATGGCTTATCAATATTCAAAGGTCTAGCCTCCACCTCCATCCCCCCCACGATTGACATTAACTTGGGGATGTTGTATCTCTCTAACCAAGCCGTCTTTAGTTATGCTGCTGTAAATTGTATACCACTCACACCCAATGCAGGAGAATGCAAAGTCTGATGCAGATTAATGGGTATTTATTTTGACAAGCAGAACACAGATTTTGCCCGTACTATACCAGCCCCAGAACTGAGGCTACAGTGAAGAAAACCAGCCCGCACTTGTTACTAAAATAGGCCTATCATAGCAAATTTTTGAAACTGACGCCTGTTGAGCGGTGAAAAAATCGGTACGTGGGCCATGAGCACACTTAGAAGTCCACACTTACACACTAGTTTGCATGTTATGAAATTTCTTAATCACGGTTAAAATTTTCCCCAGTTTATCAAAATTGTGTTTCCTGATACAATGGTGAAATTTTTATGCCAGGAGTTGAGTTACAATGAGAGTGAAAAAATAACTAAGATAGTAAGGATATGATAGGAAAGTGAGTGTACCTAGGTCCTTAAAAATAGAAGAGTATAATAATTAAATGGCATAATGCTGCTATGTAAACAGTTGGATCCAACAATATATGGAATTATAGTATTTATAATACATGGCCATGCTAAAAATCTAGTATTTGTAAGGTCAAAGAGGTGTTATTAGGATATATATATATATATATATATATATATATATATATATATATATATATATATATATATATATATATATATATATATATATATATATATATATATATAATGTATCTATCTATCTATCTATATAATGTATCTATCTATCTATCTATATATCTCTATATATCTATCTATATCTATCTATCTATATATGCGTGTATAGATATAATATTAAATAAATGGATATGATTAATAATATATTCATCATCGTTAAAATTACCTCATCACTCATGCTTGAAGTCCTTTCTGCAAGAAAGCCATCAGAGAAACATCCAGTTCAACTACACCTGTGACAGCGATGATGCAACAGTTGGTAATGTTCAGCTGTTAATTAAATGTTGCCATGTTTTCAGACAAATTAACACTGCACAGTATGGGTCCTTCCCTATAATATGAGTTCTTTCCTTTATCATTACTTCGCTTTATTTACACTGATCATCATGTAATTTTAGTTTCCATTTATCATCATATCATTTAGTTTCCTCCACTTGATACAAATTTTTCTCAATAAGTAGTAGGTTAGGTTCTTTGCATTTCAGCTACTCACATCAAATGGCATTAGGGACTACCAGTTTCAAGGTCCCTTGGTGGCTGTACTATTCCTGTGGCCACCCTTATTTCGTGAAGTCTTCTTTCCTTTCGTCTGACACAGCAATGAACTGCATAAACAGTAACGAGAAATCCGAAAAAAGAAACAGCCATGGGAGGAAACACAAAAACCGGATGTACCCACGAACGACTGAAGGCTAATGAAAACTGATGCATGACAAAATCTGATTTAAAAAGTCCAACATACGTAAGTGTTCGGATGTGATGGATAGATTGTCAGAAAGGAGATGGAAGGTCACATTGATGGTTCGAAAAATGTCATATTTGTGGGAGCAAAGGCATAATGCTGACGTGTAGTGTGTGTAACCACAGATTCTAACTTAACAGCACAATAATCAGGAGCTTTATACAACCCACTTGCAGACAGCAAAAAAACAGGAGCTCCACGACAAGTGATACTAACAGAGACTGGGACACTGAAAAAGAAGCATTGGATATGATCCAGACAAGTGTGACGCACTGGGAGTTTGGGGGCCAAGACGAAGGAACAGACAAATTGTACGGAAAAGTTGCGAATCAAAGCAGACCCACAAGGAGCGGCGCTACTAGGAAAAATGGCCAGAAGATAGGCAGCACAAAGACGGGAAATAGGTGTAAGAGACGAACACTTGCTGAAATCACGAGAGAAAGTAAATGCAATGGAGACATGATCATGAGACAGGAGGAAATATTCAGAGGAAACCGAGGCCTGCAACAAGGAATTATTAAATGAGAAAGGGAAAGGGATGATGTGGAAAAGATCGAATGTTAAACGGAGAGGGGTGTGAGCAACAACGTCTTTAGTGAGGAATGTAGCTTCAAGTGCTGGGTAGATGAACTCAAAGAGGAGAGAGAAACCACTGGAGATAAGTCAGAGGTAGACCGAGCCCATTCTAATACAGAACGAAGATCAGAAATGGGTACTAGGTCTGGAGTGACACAACCACCGACAGCATCAATTAGGATATGAACGAATGTTTTAACCTGGGAAAGAAGAGAATCCACAGTGTTGTAGGTTGTCCAGGTGTAGTTTAACATAAAGCAACCCTGACACAATATTAACCTTTGAGATTTGTTTCTGTAAAATGTCCGAGAAGTAGTTTAATGATTCTGTTACGTCATTTAGGTGTGCAACTTGGGGATCCTGTTTTGAGACTCAAGGGCATCAGGCAATTCAGCAAGGTTTGATTTGAATTCAGAGAGGTCACGAGTGGTCGCCACACCAAATAAGCCACTTAGAATTTCTTCCCCGAGACCACGCTTCACACGTGAACGACCTACAGGTGTCTGGTTAGAAAAAGTGTCATCCAACAATAATCAAATTTCCAATGAATGGATAAGTAAAGAGGGTACAGAATGTATCACGGTCGTGTTTCTCCACGATAGTTTACAGAAGGGCCTGTATCTCTTCCAGCTGTGTGCGATGTGGGGCAGGGCCATGGCTACAGCGGCCAGTGGCTGAAGGTCATAGTGCAAAGAGACTACAACTTCAGTCACCCTTACCCCACCTCTTGAGCCAGCCAGAGTCCCGGGTCTCACAGCACCATCATCCTCACCCAACCTGCACCCTAAGATGGTCAGCACTGCCAGCAGATAAGCCACCAACATCTTTACCTACAAAATGAAATTAAGTTAATGATGATTGTGATGATGTGATAATTTTAAAGCAAGAATCTTGTGCACAGAGTCCAATTTTGAGCGATATTCATTGACGGGAGGAGAAGAATCGGTGTTTGAAGGGGTGCCAGAAGAAGATATGAAGGAATAGGAGAAGATGCAGCTAATCCAAGTAACTTCGAACACCATTTTTTTTTTTATATATATAACAGAACAGAGGAAGGAAAAACAAATGAATAAAAAAAAAATCCATGCACCAGATAACTGGTGTCCTTTTGTTCATAAAGTATCTGTAACAGACTTGAACAGCTGTAGGTTGAAGTTTGGAGAGAAACAACTCTGGGGATGCGAGTTCCAGAGAGATGCAGTTCGGAGAATGAAAGAATTCTGGTAAGCAGAAGTTCTGCAGTATGGCTGAGTGACATTCCAGTCATGAGCACTGCCAAATGCTCGTGTAGCACGATGGAAGGCATGGAGAGGTGGCACAATGGACGCAACTTCGTCTGAGCATTTGCTATAAAAATATCTGTAAAATAACGCAAGGGAGGCAACATTCCTTCTTACTTGTAAGGGAGGTAGCTTATTAGTATTAGCAGGGTTGTTAATAAATCTAACAGCTTTGTTCTGGATTTTGTCTAGTTGTTTTAATGCAACCTTTCCACATCCATTCCACAAGGGTGAGCAGTATTCAAGCTGAGAGCGCACATGACTCTTATAAATTATAGCTAACTGCTCATCAGTGAAGAAGTTGCAGACTCTGTACAATAGTTCAAGTTTCTTTGAGGCGGTTTTAGAGAGTGATCTAAATGAGAGGTCCAGCTGAGAACACTGTTAAGCGAGACGCCAAGAATTTCAATACTTTTGTAAATGGGAATATTTGTGGCACTGAAGGTAATATACGATTCTGGCAATACCTGTCTATTAGTAAATTGTATATATTTAGTTTTATTAGCATTAAATGAGACAAGGTTATTTTGTCCTCTTTCACTGATCGTGGATAAGTCTTGATTTAAAGAGATGGCTGTACTGAGTTGAATGGTAGAGATATTAGACTCTGTAAATCGGTGTCTGAGTGTGAATGAACTATGTAGTGTTGTGTTATCTGCATATGAATGGATGGGGTCGTGGGTGACAGATAAGAGATCATTAATATGAATGAGGAACAGGGTTGGTACCAGAACTGATCCCTGCGGCACACCGGCGTTAATTGAGTGGAAATTGGAATATACATCATCTACTTTTACTCTTATTTTTCTGTTGCTGAGATATGAGGAAATCAAAGGAACAAAAGAGTTTAGTCCATAGCAAGGGAGTTTGGACAACAGGGAACGGTGCCACACTCTGTCAAAAGCTTTAGAAATATCAAGGGCTACTGCGTGAGTTTCTCCATGTAGGTCAATTGATGGATCGATGGTATGAATCAGGAAGTTGAGTAAGTCAATGGTGGATCTTTCTTGGCGAAAACCATATTGTCTATTACTAATTAAGTTGTTGGATTCAAGATGTTTAACTATGTGCTTATTAATTACAGTTTCATAAACCTTACCAAGAGAAGATGTGACAGCTATTGGTCTGTAATCAGAGGGGTGAGAGGAACTTCCTTTCTTTGGAACTGGGTGGATATTGGCTTCTTTTCATGAAGACCCTCAAAGCCTGCTTAAGATTGTCTGCATGCACCCACTTGGTATTTCTAGTGGATATTTCCTGGATTTCAAATTTGTTATCTTTTCGACTTATCAGTCGGTGTGGGCCTGTAAATTTATCACCTAATATAGAGATACGTGTAAACAAACGAACAAATACTAGATCTTTGATACCAATGCTGATAGGTGATGCAGAGTTATGTTGGCGTTGTACCATACTCTTCTGAGATAAAGCCAGATTTGCTTTTACATATTGATGTTTTTTCCGAAAGTCTGACATTTTTACTTTCATATAATCATCAATATTATAGAGTGGGTCAGGCTTCAATGATAGCATGGAATTCGAACCTATATATGACAAAGAATGGAGATTTGTTAATGGATGTATTGATGGAACTAATGATAGAAGCTGCAGCTTGAGGTTCCATTCATCCCAACACACACTTTGAGAACCTAGGTGCCTCACACACTCCAAACATATTCTGTTCTGCCTTTGAACAAGACCACTGGAAACTGGATGATTGGGAATGACATTGCACTTGATGTTATACTGCTTACAAAGTTCAGCAAGGTGACTATTGTTAAACTCTGTACCATTAACAGTAATAAGAGTAGATTTGGCAAATGACATGGTCTATAAAATCACATGCGACACTCTTAGCAGTCTTATCTTGGATAGCGTAAGAAATGATCGACTGCTACAAACAAATACTCTGCATTAGATTCTGTAAGAGGCAATTTACGGAGGTTGATAGAGACAATTTCTCATGAACATGATGGAACTGGATATAGCAAGAGTGGGGCAGGTAATCCGGCTGATCCTTTGTGACGATTACAGGAAATACAAGAGTCACAGTGAACGTTGATGTTCTTCCGCATAGTAGGCAATAGTATGAGAGGCATGTTTGTCTCAAACATCTATCTTTACGCGGATGAGATGCATGAAGAGTGTCACGAGTGATGTGGAGCACCGCAAGTATTAGATCAGTAGGAGCAACAAGTTGGTGTACTTGTCTATTAGGTAAGTCCTTTCCTGTAAACATTGTCTTTCTATACAAAATACAACTGTCTAACATGAAATCATCTACTGGCTCTGGCAGAGTAGGTAAGGTTCAAATGGTATCAGGACAATTGCCCCAGTAGGACAACCATCCCCCGGACAATTGCCTCCTGGACACTTGCCTCCCACTAAAGATTAGGTTAGGTTAGATTAGGTTAGGTTAGACACTTGCGACCATTTGTACAGGGAATCGGGCGATATTTAGCAAAGGCAATTGTTTGAGTGGCAGTTGTATGGGGGGCGGTTGTTGGGGATGATTGTCCAGGGGGCAGTTGTCCTAGAACCGGTTCAAATGTCTCCTGATTCTAAGAAATAAATTATCTTGAACCACAGGGGTCGGTGCACTGACAATTGTTGACAACTGCTTAGGCTAGAGTTGTGTAAGGAATTTCACTGGGTTGACATGGTGCTACTGCCTCAGTAATGTGAAGTGAGAGAGCATCGGCAACTACATTTGCCTTATCTTGCACATACTGAAAGGTTGGATTAAAGCCTTGAATAATAACTGACCATCGAGCCAGTCGACCTGTAAGGTGTCTTCCTTTGAACAAATCACAAAGTGGAAGATGATCTGTTTGGATATGTGCTGGATAACCATATATTATATCTCTGAAATGTTTGAGAGACCAAACAACTGCTAAAGATTGCCAATCAGAAACACTGTAATTACTTTCTGTGGCATTTTGGGCATGACTAGCGTACACTGTTACACGTTTCCATTTTGCCTGACCATGTTGCATCAGTACTGCACCAATTCCTACTCCAGATGCATCTATACACAGAAGAAAAGGTTTCTTATAATCAGGGAATGCCACTGAAAAGGTACGTTTTTCTTCAGTAGTTTTGTCTGAGGAGTAGAGATTTGTGCATATCCTTAAATAAATCGCCGATAGTAGTTACTCAAACCAAGATAGCTCCTTTCGTCATCAGTATTGGTAGGTTGTAGGAAGTTAGAGACTGCTTTAACTTTATCATGGGTGGTATGGATTCCTTCAGCATCAACTACATGTCCAAGAAATTTAATTTTCTTACGTGAGAAGTCACATTTACTCAGTTTAATTTGTAGACTTGCCATCTGAAGGCGATCAAAGACTTGTCATAGTTTGGCAAAATGCTCAGGAATGAACTTGCTCATTACAATGATGTCATCTAAGTGAAAAGAAGATGACCTATCATACCACTGAATACCAAATGAGTAAGTCTCATAAACACTGATGGAGCATTTCTAAGGCCAAAAGGAGTTTCTTAAATTGATAATGTCCAGAACGAGTACTGAACGCAGTTGTTGCCTGGTACTACTCCTCCATTTCTATTTGCCAGTAACCACTGAGTAAGTCAAGGGAAGTGAAAACCACATTTTGTTCGCCTAGTGATTCCAGTAAATCTGTTCAGACTGGCAATGGGAAAAGATCGGGTACAGTGACCGAATTTTCTCTATGATAATCAACTACTGGTCTCAGTTCTCCTTCTTTCTTGGGTTCTATGAAGCGTGGACTATTTCATGGACTGACAGAATGTTCAGTGATATCCTGAGGCAACATATTCTTTACTATCTCATCTATTTGTTGTCTCACACTGTGTGTTAGTCTATATGCCAGGACATACACTGGCTGAGTACTGGGAACTAGTTCTGTCTGGTGCTTAACTAAATCTGTCTTCCCCATAGGTTCACCAGACAAAGCCACATCGCTATAGGTCCGTAAAAAAGTGACTAATTGCTACTGATATTGGGGATAATCACCCGAATTTACATGTAAGAAAAAGGCAGATGAAAGTGTGGGAGTCGGGTCCTTAGAGTTTTTGGCATGCACACCAGGTGGCTAATTATCATCATTATCTTTAGCAGATACAGAGAATGGTACATCCTGGCATACTTTCATGGCCGATGGGTAGAACAGGAAATTCCCAATCTTTTCACCACTTTTAAGCTTTAATGGAGCATTTGTGACATTCAGCAGGTTAAGGTACCACAAACAAGAAGCAGTGCCAAGGCACAGCAAACCCGTGCCCGGCAGTCATTTTAATGCTGACGTATAGACACAATAGGATAACTAGTCAAAGATGTCACATATCAATTATGGAGTAAATCGGGTGAAAATTGACGATTTTATTCCCATTGGAAATTTTTGGCCTGTCCCACTTGACATTGACCCCCTCGCCGCTAACTGGGAGGTGAGTCCCCTGATGTAAGGAGGCATGTTATAGGATGCAGATTTGAAAGATGCACCCTCAGGTTTTGGTTTCGTGTCGATATGACGAATTTGAAAGGAGTTATGGCGAGAAAAACGATATTTACATGTCCCCGTTCTTTTGCATTTTGGGGGCCTACAGCCTAGGCCTTGGCCTAATTTGGCCGAAAATTTAACCAGGTGAACAGAAGGTCATAGCCCATCATCCCTGTAATTTTAGTCAAAATCGCGCAAGTAGTTTTTGTGTAAAGTTTTTAACAAACAGACAGACAGACAAACAAACAAAGACTAACTGAGTGAAAACAATACCCTTCCCTAAGCCCCTCCTGGGCGAAGACAGGTAATTATCCTTGAACTCAGTACACAATGCCGACTCATAAGTTAAGCCAATCACACAACCAGTCTTAGGCAAGATCAGAGCATCCACTCCTTCATTCGCACCTACTACACAGACAGAGACTTTCGTGAACTCGTGCAGCAACAAAATTGTGTACTGTTTTGTTACTGCTTGTCTTGTCTCCGCGCATTGCAGAATGTCATTAAGATTATTCGGGGTGGTTAAATGAGACGTATTTGAGTCAACAATTGTGTCACTGTTAGAGGGGTTGTCATGATGCTAGTGAATGCTCCTCTTTGCTCTCAAGCAGTTGTGGAGTTACATTAGGTTGAGTGATTGAGTTTACCTGGGAAAGGACAGGGCGTGGGTAATCCATTCTACCTATATAAAAACCCTGTACCTCAGTATCATCACAAGCAGGCATTAGATCAATAGAATGTTAAGCCATGGTATGTATGCCTACTTGAACATCTGCAGGATACTGGAGATCATTTGTGATATGAAATTGCTGCGAAGGGGTTCAATAATTCATCAAGTTGTATCACTAAGATGAATCTGCCCTTCACATGAAATTCTGAGCCATCAACGCGGCACGGACGAGTGTCATGTGGTTCAAGAATCCAGACCTATCTAATCGTTCCTCTAATGCTTTTTGGAGAGGATTCTGATATTAAATTTACCATTGATCCCTAGTCAATGAAAAATGATGCTGAGGCCCCTTTACTCTTACCCAAAATAACTATGCTTAAATGGGTTAGAGGCCAAACCTGGCGAATGGGGACCTGAGGATCTTCTGTTGCTGTGTGACATTGCTAGTAGTGGTAGTAGTACCATGATTGGTACCTGTATGTTTTTTTGTACAATTTACTGCTATGGATTTGGGTTAAGGCATTATCACTATTGTAATCATCTTCACTATCATCCTCAGTTTACTGGCAAATAGGAGAAAGATTATACATGGGGAAGTACCGTATGTCATGTATCAAAGTAAGGAAATTTACAATTATAATTATGAAAAGGAAAATGTATTATATACAGTGAGTATATGAGGGAGTATTAATTATATGCAGTGAAAGTGAAAGAGGAATGTACAATGGAAAGTAATGGAAAAGAAAATGGTCTTAACCCACCCTGTCCCAACAACGTACATGTACGTCGGCCCCTATATGCGAGGAGAGTGCCATTGACGTATATGAACGTTGGCAATTTGATATTTTTGCTGAAATTCAAAAATTCAAATTAATTACATGCCAAAAAAATCGGCTGAGATATTCTTGCACCTCACTAGCCTCTCTAGGCTTTCCTATATCATCTATATACCAAACAAGAGTGTTTTTGGCTCAAATAGCATAGTTACTGATGAAGAAAACGAAGATCTACCTCAACTCACTGGGTGTCAGAGACAGCCGATAAAGTCTATGGGCATTACTCTGAAGAATCGACCTCAAAATTTACCTAAATGGCTTCTGTGAGTACTTTTATGATTGTTCTTCATGTTTTCTCATCATTCCTAACCTATCTAGCAAAAAAAAAAAAAACTCGAAAATTGGCTGGCACCATAGCTCCATGAGGGTCCAAAGTCTGCTGGCACTCAGCGAGTTAAGAAGAGTGAATAAAGCGAGAGAGGAGAATGGGTAACAAAAATGGAAAGTGTTATAGCTCTTGACAGAGAGGCATGACCAACCAGAGCATCACACGGTATTGGTTGTCTTCTCCAGTCAACCCCCTTGCTGTGATCTACTGGGCACTACAGCACACCTCTCATATACCTATTTAAATACCAGCATCATATCCCCTCTCTCCAATCACCGTCTCTGTTCTTCTGGATGGGAGGAGTGTGCCACCCCACTTTTCTTCAGTCTGGCCTGCAGTGAACAGTTGTTCTCTTTCTCCAGTACTCAATAAAAAAGTTCATATATTATTTTATTTTATCCTACCATCCTTTACCTTTAGAGAAATTACCAATATGCCGGGAATCGAACCCGGGACTCTCAGGTGAGAGCCAGGCAGCATACCACTACACCACGACCAGGTAAAAGTTAACTCACGTTGTCACAATCTTGTAACCAACGTCCCTCCGCCCCCACTGTGGGCATCAAGAGGATGAGTTAACCCCCTGGCACTCGGGCAAGTAGATGCTTTTAATCTATCCCAAACACTTACGGCAAGTCAGAATGAAGAGAGAATCTGTATTTTTTTCACAGGAAAAATCATCAGAGAAATTACCAATATGCCGGGAATCGAACCCGGGACTCTCAGGTGAGAGCCAGGCAGCATACCACTACATCACACTTGTCGTAAGTGTTTGGGATAGATTAAAAGCATCTACTTGCCCGAGTGCCAGGGGGTTAACTCATCCTCTTGATGCCCACAGTGGGGGCGGAGGGACGTTGGTTACAAGATTGTGACAACGTGAGTTAACTTTTACCTGGTCGTGGTGTAGTGGTATGCTGCCTGGCTCTCACCTGAGAGTCCCGGGTTCGATTCCCGGCATATTGGTAATTTCTCTGATGATTTTTCCTGTGAAAAAAATACAGATTCTCTCTTCATTCTGACTTGCCGTAAGTGTTTGGGATAGATTAAAAGCATCTACTTGCCCGAGTGCCAAGGGGTTAACTCATCCTCTTGATGCCCACAGTGGGGGCGGAGGGACGTTGGTTACAAGATTGTGACAACGTGAGTTAACTTTTACCTGGTCGTGGTGTAGTGGTATGCTGCCTGGCTCTCACCTGAGAGTCCCGGGTTCGATTCCCGGCATATTGGTAATTTCTCTGATGATTTTTCCTGTGAAAAAAATACAGGTTCTCTCTTCATTCTGACTTGCCGTAAGTGTTTGGGATAGATTAAAAGCATCTACTTGCCCGAGTGCCAGGGGGTTAACTCATCCTCTTGATGCCCACAGTGGGGGCGGAGGGACGTTGGTTACAAGATTGTGACAACGTGAGTTAACTTTTACCTGGTCGTGGTGTAGTGGTATGCTGCCTGGCTCTCACCTGAGAGTCCCGGGTTCGATTCCCGGCATATTGGTAATTTCTCTGATGATTTTTCCTGTGAAAAAAATACAGGTTCTCTCTTCATCCTTTACCTTTGTTTGGAGATTGTTCCTTTCTGTAATGATTGTCGATTCATATTATTATTCATCTGATTTTGTTCACTATATTATAGTTAACAGAATCAGAATAATAATAATATGAATCGACAACCATTACAGAAAGGAACAATCTCCTTACAAAGTGAAAGGATGGTAGGATAAAGTAAAATAATATATGAACTTATTTACTGAGTAATCGAGAAAAAGAACAACTGTTCACATTGAGTACTAGAGAAAGAGAACAGCTGTTCACTGCAGGCCAGACTGAAAACAAGTGGAGTGGCACGCTCCTCCCATCCAGAAGAACGGAGACGGTGATTGGAGAGAGGGAGTATGACGCCAGTATTGAAACGGTCGTATACAAGGTGTGCTGTAGTGCCCAGATCACAGCGAGGGACTTGACTGGAGAAGGAAACCAATGACGTGTGACGCTCTGGTCAAGAATATTGTATGGTGGTTCCTGGGAGCTGGCTGGGACTGGCCCACCAGGATGTGGTGGGGTGTGGTGACATGATGGTTGGTAAGGATTGGTGGTGAGAGCTGGTGGTGAGAGCTGGTTTAGGGTGCATTTTGTTGGGACTGAGTCACTGAGTTGTGGTGGGGTGTGGTGGCATAGCTGCAGGTGGGGGTTGGTGGGAACTGAAGATCTTTAAAGCAGGGTAGGACAGGCTTAAACCAGTACAAGGTCTTACCAAAACACACAGGCAACAGGACCGTAGCCAGTTGAACATAGGGCTAGGGCTGGAGACTGTAGGCAGGTGACAGGTGCAGGTTGGTGCAGGTGGAGGAGTCAGAGTGTAGCAAGATGGCAGTTGCAGGATGAATATCCAGAGGAGACCTTAAATGTGAGGGTAAACCATGACTGCTGTCACCACTTTTTATACCACTCACATCCAATATGGGTGAACCAAAAATCCAATGCAGATTAATGGATACTTGTTTGGATAAGTAGAACACAGATCTTGCCCGTACTATACCAGCCCCAGAACTGAAGCTGCTACTAGACCTATCTTCAGCATATTTTTGTAAGTGATGCATATTGAGCAGTGAAAAAATCGGCAGGTAAGCCATGAACACACTTAGAATTCCACACTTACACACTACTAGATATATACATTGTTATCAGTCTAGTCTGCAAATCAAGAAATTATTAAATCACACTTTGCACAAGTATCTGCTTGTGGCAAAGATCAAGGCTGCTACAATTCAAGGATCTAGGTATATACATCCCCCACCTCACTGTGATGAAACAGTTTTTATACATCCTGCCTCAAGAACAGGGCCATCTTTGACTGGGTAACTTTACCTAAACTGTAGGCATCAGTGAAGCTTCACACAATTATTGATAACCAAGGTTTCTTGTGATCCTGTTTTCAATGGTTATGGAGGCTCCCAAGGACCTCTCCCTGCAAGTTTATTTTTACACAGAACACATTAATATTAACTTGAACATTATTGTATCAAGTCCGTTGTCGTATAACAAAGATATAACAACATTCAATAGAACAATTAGGTGTAATGTGTAAACTATATCGTTTAGGAAAGGGTGCTAGAATGTTCCATAAGCCGACAAGAATACTGTTTCCACCTCAGGAACAACCACCTCACATTCTGATGCAAATTTTTATGCAAAATCCAAGACTTAGTAACCACGTCACCTTAGGACGTGCAACTTTACACGGAATAGGTCATTGGTAAGGGTCCCGTGTACTGATTAAATATGAAGGTTATCTGTAGAGAGATTTCTAACATACTTGACCTTACCATTACAACTAATCCTTCTGCTTATTTGCTAATCTTTTCTCTCCATTGAGCTCCTCCAGTCATTACCTTATCACCTTTACCTGTCCTATCATTCCAGTAAAGCCTGTGAACCTTTCCAACAAGCAGTGTCTCTGGCACTCTTGATCTGCTGATTGGAAGGCTGTCAGGCAGTGTGTCTTTGGTTTTCCCTGGAATGATTATTGCTTGCATGGCCGATAACCATCTGAGTGTGCCTCATGCATTATGGAGGCTATTCTCTCGGGCATGGAAGCATACATTCCTTTCTCTTATTATGTGACTAATACAAAAATAACCTGGCTTAATCACGCTTGTTCTAATGCTGTCCACAGTTAAGAAATGGCCTTCAAATCGTACCGGAGCCATCCCACCCCTGAATCTCATCTGTTTTACTATCCGGAATCATACTAACTCTGTCCTTCACGCTACTAAAAAAATCATTTCATATGCACTAAATGCTCTGAACTTCCAATTCAAATATTTCCCACTTCTGGCACTCTGCCAAAAAAACTTTCTAACAACTTTACTTCATCATCCTTCCTTCCTCTTTTGTGCTTAAATGAATCCTTTGATAATTCCACCTGAGACAATTCCAGAGCTGTCCCTCCATCACTTCTACCCCATCAGGCTTCTTCATGGCTGACATTAAAATTTCTTCAGTTGATATTTCTGCCATCACTGCCCTCAGAACAAACAATGCATATGGACCTGATGGGGATCCCTCCTGTTGTCCTCATGAGCTGTGTCTCCGTGCTGACAACCTACTTTGGTAAACTCTTTCACATTTGTCTGTCAACTTTCCTTCTTGCTGGAAGTTTTTTCTCATTCAGCCTTTCTCAAAGAAGGGTAACCATTCCCAGCTCTCTAACTATCGCCCAATTGCTTTAACATCCTGTATTTCTAAGGTCTTTTAATCTAATCTTAATAAAAGAAAAATAGATCACCTTCCCTGTCATAATCTTCTTTCCGATAATCAGCATGGGCTCCACCAGCTATACTCCACTGGCGATCTTCTCAATTACCTTTGTGACTCCTAGCCATCCTCCTTTTGGGACTTCGGTGAAAGTTTTGTCATTGCACTTGTCATCTCAAAGGCTTTCGATTGATTCCGGCATAAATCTTTAATTTCCAAACTGCCCTCTTACGGTTTCTATCCTGCTATTTGTGCCTTCATCTCTAGCTTCCTTTCTGTTCGTTCTATAGTTGCTTTTGTAGACGGCTGCCATTCTTCTCCTAGGGCTATCAGTAGCGGTGTTCCTCAGAGCTCTGTCCTATCACCAGTTCTCTTCCTTCATTTCATTAATTACCTTCTAAGCTGTACATCTAACCCTCTGCACTCATACGTTGACTCCACCCTTCACCTTTCCATCCACATCCAGTAGCATCCATATCAGCAGTTACTTCAACAAACATGGGATGAGGCTATGGAACACTTAATGCCTGACTTGTCTCATATCTTTGATTGTGGTAACAGTAATCCTGTTGTTTCAGTCATCAAAAACTCACTTCTTACATCTTTCAATTCATCAAAATAACCACAAGAATACCCTTTATTTTTAACAATACCCAGCTCAATCCTGCCTCATCTTTGGACATTCTTGGGGTTTCATTTTCTCGAGATTTATCTTGGAAAGATCATATTACCTCTCTCGTAAAAACTGCTTCCAAGAGATTAGGTTTCCTAAGCCGACTACATGCCTTCTTTACCACTGCACAGTTGTTGACTTTATACACGGGTTTTATTCGCCCCTGTATAGAGTACAAATCTCACGTGTGTGGAGGCTTCCCACATACAGCTCTTCTCAACAAGGTGGAGTCAAAGGCTTTTCGTCTCATTAACTCCGTCCCTTACTAGCTCCCTTCAACCCCTATATCTTTGCTATACTGTTGTATCTTTATCTCTTTTCTATCGCCAATTCAATGGTCATCGCTCCTCCAAACTCTCTGCATGCATCCCTCGACCACTACGGTGGGCACGTAGTCCCTATCTAGCAGCAAACTTTCATCCCGTTTCTGTCAAACTCTCTAATGGAAGAGTTAACCGTTACTCCCAGACCTTCATGAATGCAACCGGTCAACTCTGAAACTGTCTTCCCCTCTCTGCATTTGCTACTGCCTATGACCCCAAAGCTTTTAAACGCAGTGTGTCCAGTCATCTCGAAATGAACGAATCTTTAAGTTGGCTCTCTGTTGTCTTGTTTTTATATTTATTATTATTTTTTTCTTTGATGGAGCAATTTGTGGTCTTGTAGCCCCTGGTTTCTTCACTGCATAGATTTGTGTGATCTGTAAAGTTGCCACCGTGGAATACATTGACGTTCCACATTCGCTGAATGTACTGAGTCTTGTTTTACTTTTGGAACCATCACTATCTACGTTTGTGATATACATCATCATCAAATCATTTTCGGTCCCATCGGGAACGTAGAAGCAAGGGTTTAGGCTAGACAGTCCCGATGCCTATGTCGAGGGTGACCAGATTCAGTCACTCCTGACTGACATTATGTGTGGAATAAACTCCAATCATCCTTGGTTGCACTGCCTTTCCCACTATAGCACCGGGCGCCACTGGACTATATGGTCTATCTGGCCTGTATGTACACGAGTATATCTTGGCCATATGGTCTGTATATGAACGTAGTAAATGCCTTCCTGGTTTACAGGAAAACATTTGACTTGCCACTCAGTGCGGAGTCAACTGAAGGCCGCATTACATCTAGCAAGTGGGTGATAGGCGTCCTTTTTGGGACCATCAATAAATAGGGCTAATTGATTATAACTAGAGCCAGAGTCAGTAACTGAGTCTGGAAAGGAGTTGTAAAGACTTTGCCAATTGTGTTGTGTGATTAGGAGAGAGAGAGAGAGAGAGAGAGAGAGAGAGAGAGAGAGTTTGTGTGTGAATTGGTTCACATCGTGCTCGCGAGGGCATGTGTGTGTGCACGTATGTGTTCTTTAATTTGGAGACACACACACACACACACACACACACACACACACACACACACACACACACACACACACACACACACACACACACACACACACACGACCATTTGAACGAACATGTCTGCGTTCATTCAGCTGCAAATTTTAATAGTGCTGTATATTTGCCCCGTGTATGTGTGTGTGTGTGTGTGTGTGTGTGTGTGTGTGTGCGCCCCTTTACCTTTGTATAAGCCCCTGCTCTTGTTTGAAGGGATTGCTGTGCTTATCTGTGTGCGACTTTACTTGGTTGTTTGTGGAAATGTTTTTGTGCGTATTTATGTGCCCATTTGCTTAGTTGCCTGTGCAAAATGTTTTTGTGTGCTCTTCTTTGTATGCCAATGTGTGTATGTTATGCATGGAATTGTTTGAGGATTTGCTTTTGTTTGTATGCAGATTTTTTTTTTTTTTCAGTTATGTTTGTCTCTACTTTTTAATGTTTCTGTGCATATTTATTTTTGCTTATGTGCATGTATGTGTGTGTGTCTCTGTATGTGCATGTGTGTATGCAGTTTAAGTCGGGATATGACTGAATGCTTCTGCTTGATCACTCATCCATTTATATATCGGTGTTTTTGTATAGTCTGGAAATGAATGGATCCTGAATTTTGCTTAATTTTTAATGTTTAGAGTTTTTGCATGTTTTTGTCTGCGTGTATATGTATGGAAATGTATCCATGAGCATCACTTTGTTTATTGTATTTCCATATTTGCGATACAAATATATACTAATTACCTTCGCTGTTTGTGCGCAGTGTTTATTGTAGCTTAATTATGTATGGAGGACAAACTTCCTACCAGTAATTTATGGCACTTTTGATAAACATATCGTCTGGACAAACAAACATAGGTGAATACATAACCTCTTCCAACTTCGTTGGCGGAGTAATTATCGATGCTGATGGCACTGCTGTTGTGTGCAAGTCTGTTTGTACGTATGTGTCTATAATAGCAGAATATCTCATTTGATCTGATCTGGATAGATCTTGTCACACAGTGTGTGTGGTGACGGGAAGAGGTGATTCGAGACCGACGCAGATTAATCGAAGGCAAAGGTCGCTGATCGAACTCAAAGTTTGAGTGTGGTGTTGCTCTGTTCTCTAGACGACCTTCTTCATCTTGCAGGAGGCTGGTTCATCTGGTAGGGTCAGGTATAACCTTCATCACACCCTTCTCTGCCAGCTGATCTCGTATTGCCCAAATTAATCTTATGTTAGCTACAGAAAAAAAAAAAAAAAAAGTCGTCGGGCTGAAGGAGTAAATTCCTATACTGCAACTTGTCTCTCCCAGGCTGTATAAAATTGTCTTTGTGTATCATAAAGAAAGTACACGTAGTTAAAAATTGTACTAGGAGAGTGACTAATTCCCTTTGAGCCAAGACCCTAGTGGTACATTCAGTAATAACATTTGTGCCTTCACCAAGATATACGTATATGCCGCCATCATTGATTTCCTTTGAGAAACAATTGGCCGCACTTGCTCTAACTTGACAGTGGCCCCAAATCCCTTTCAGTTCTCTTCATGTGTAATTGCAATCGGACTGAAGGGTCGATACTTTCCTATCCCGTATGTGTGGTCCACTGAATTTCAAGCAACCCGGTTCACTCGGGTGAAGACAAAACCGTTTACAAATTTATATCTGGTGTGCGGAGGGATACCATGGTTTTATCAGCATGCTGCCGGCACTGCTGCCATGCATCACAGGTTCTGCACATCAAGCGTCATCGACCATGCTACTTCTTTCTTGTGGAACTTTACTCACACAGTAAGTTCGTGTTAAAGACAAGTATTATTGCTTTCTTTCAAGGTTCCAGGTCTCCTGTTCTCCCACGACACCCTACCTTACCCCCTTCCTCGGACTTACAGTATGTGGATGCCCTTTCTCAGCAACAAAGGCACCTTTTGTTATCCGTCTGTGCCATCTTCACTGACACAACACGTCGATGATAAAGGCATAACCTATAAATATACAGAGCTTTGGACCGCCACTTCCGCCACCTGGATAACACAACTGTTTGTGGTCGGTGCATCTCAGCAGCCAGGCCACTGTTGTTTGTGCAACTTTACACAGATGTAAGTTTATGGTAAAGGTCTAGTTAACTGAGTTTCATGTTTCTAAGCTTTCCCTTACCCCACGATATCCTTATCTACATAACTTGTGACAACACTACCTCGACAACTGGGCTACCTATGGTTGTGCACCTTTATACACACAACAGACACTGGCAAAACTCCAGCCACGTAATTTTCAAACTTCCAATTTACTGCAGGTCCCCAGCACCCCTCCCTCCCCCCCAACGCAATACACATTGTGAATGCCTTGTCTTGGTGAATGGGGCACATTTGATATTGCATCTCCACACACACACACACACACACACACACACACACACACACACACACACACACACACACACCTGGCCAATGAACAAGTTCTGGTTTAGTGATAAATAGGTTCACTCAGGTACACAAATGAGACAAATGGCCTGCGAGGGATACTTTGGTTTTACATGGTCGAGGGAAGTACTGAATCGTGTTTACCAAGTGTCATTATTAGTTATTATCGCTGTGCCGCTTTCAGTACATAGGGTTAAATGAGCATAAGTAGGGGTGTCCTTCACTAAGTCAGGGAAAAGAGTTTTAGTGATTTGACGGGTTATGTTGAGAGAGAGAGAGAGAGAGAGAGAGAGAGAGAGAGAGAGAGAGAGAGAGAGAGAGAGAGAGAGAGAGAGAATTATTGTGTAGTCAGTGGCAAGGTGTATTTTGCATATTCTAATAACACAAATAAATACACAGACACACACACGCACACACACGCATTCCCTCCCCCCCCCACACGCATGCACTCAGCACAGTTTCTCTCTCTCTCTCTCTCTCTCTCTCTCTCTCTCTCTCTCTCTCTCTCTCTCTCTCTCTCCCTCCCTCTCTCTCTCTCTCTGCAACCCAGTATTTGTAAAGGATAAAGAGATATATATTCGCCATGATTAAAACCAAGCACTAAATGAAAGCAGATGTGTAGTCAAAAGGTTGGCTGTATGAATGTGTGTGTGTGTGTGTGTGTGTGTGTGTGTGTGTGTGTTTCATACTGAGAACTTGTATGTTTGTGTATGCTTTTGGTGTTTGTGTTCGAGATTGGTTTTGCTCTCATTTATTGGTATTTGTGAGCATTTCTCCCAGTCTATCGTGTCTGCGTAAGTAATTAGTTTGCGTGTGTGTGTGTGTGTGTGTGTGTGTGTGTGTGTGTGTGTGTGTGTGTAAGAGGGAGAGAGAGAGGTGGAGGCTTCTTCCTCATTTTATCTTTGCCAAATGCCCCCAAATGGCAAAAATAGCCCCTCCCCCACAAAACAAAAAATAACACTACGTTCCTGCATAACTTCTGCCCGACGTCGTCAGAACATTTTCAGGTAGTTCTTGGGTCCATGGAATACTATTAGAAGTGCTATATTTCCTCTCATCCGTTTATAAGGGATTCTTTTTCCACAGCCAGACAAGAAATTGGGATTGCTTCGGGAAAATATTTTTAAGTTAAAGTATACTCCAAGGAATGGTTAGCAATTTTAAGTTGTTAAGGTTTGTTGCAATTATTTCTTACCGTTTTCGTGTGTTGCTGCGCAAAAAGTTTACAGTTCAGAAAAACAGACGAACAGACAGAAAGCTTTGAACGTAGGGGAATAGTATTATAGATTTATAGATACCCAGATACATAGATAGATCTGTATCCATTCATACTGGTGTCTTCCTATTTCAGTACTGTATACTGATCTCTGTTTGTTACCCTGCATGTTGTCCTAACAATAAAGCCTCCAGACATTTAGTTTCTTAGGGGGCAGCGACCCCTTCTTACTCGACGCACCATTCTCTCTCAAATCTTCTCTTTTTTTTTTTTCTTTTCACCTCGTTCGATGTCTTCCCCTTCTTCTTCCAACTTCCTTTCTTCGTTTAACCACTATTTTTGCTCACGCACCCTCTCTCTCCTCTACCTTGTACCTCTATCTCATTTTGGCCTAGCTTCTCTTTGTGTATTAGCCATCATCATAATCATTATTATTATCATCAACATCATCATCATCATCTCATACTCCCATCCATATTGCTCTCCTACCTTGTTCCTCAGTCTCTGTCTTCGAATTCCTCTCCTACTTCTTGATTTCTTCGTCCAAGCCCCCACCCACATAATTCCCTAAGCTGCAGTGACACTTTCATTGCTTTATTTTTGCCTCATCCAGACGATTTTATTCAAGAGGGAAAGAACTTCTCGTGATAATGGGTTGAGAGGAAGATTGAGTCTAACGCCCTTTCACTGCCAGGCGTCTTTCTCGATGTGAATAAAATCTCCCGACGATGAAATAAAGAAGGTGAAACTTACGGCCCAGGGTTAAAGTTATTAATACTGTGTCATTTACAACTACGTCCTGTTCTTTAGTCTCCATCTTGGTCTACTCTGTTGTTTCTTACAACCAACTCCTTCTCGTATTCGTACATAATCAGTCATCTGTATCTCCTAAATTTCGATCTTGGCCTTCCTCTCCTTCCAAATACTCCAACCTCATCATTATCACCATCATTTAGTTCCCGCCTATTACACAGGTGGAGACTATTGTTTTTGCTGGAATTATTATTATTCCGGCCTCAAAGTCTCGCACCAATTCTCTGAGAAATAGAGAGTGCGGAAGGAATCTGAGGGGCCCAGGTTATGTGTCCTAGAACGGGCCATTGCTGACAGAAAAATAATTCCATATCCTTTATGCGAAGTGGAAGGGCATGTCAGAAATAGTCATATCAGTATTATGAATAAAGGAGACAAGTCGGTCGTGTCTATTGGAGATTTCAGTATGACCTGCACAGGGTATCTGCAGGGTGAACGTGGACCAAATTCGACTAAACTATTTCAGAATGTACCATAACATGACCTATGAACACTGCTGAGGGGTTCTGTTGATGTCTTAGTGATCGTTTTCAAGGACCTCCATCCGGAAGAGTAGGTGGAGGCTAGTGACTGTCTGCAGGACAGTTACAGAGTTCTAGTTAGTCTCCATCTATTACATAGGTGGAGACTATTGTTTTTGCAGGTATTATTATCATTCCTGCCTGCGAGTCTCGCGACGATTCCAGGAAAACCGGAGACTGAACAAGGAATCTGAAGGGCCATGGTTATGTGTCCTGGCATGGGCCATTGTTCAGAGAAAAAAAAAAATCCAAACCCTTTATGTGCAATGGAAGGGCATGTCAGAAAGAGTCACATCAGTATTATATTGTGAACGAGATGAGTTGATCGTGTCTACTGGAGATTTCAATGCAAACTGCACAAGGAATCTGAACGGCCCAGGTTAAGTGTCCTAGTGTGGGTCATTGCTGATAGGAAAAACAATTCAAATCCCCGCAATGGGGTCAAGGTCATTGTAAGAAACAGTAGGTGGAGACTGGTGACTGTCTTCAGGACAGTTACAGAGTTCTAGTTATTATTACCTCTGCCAAGGAGGTTATGTTTTTGCTGGCGTTGGTTTGTTTGTCTGTGTGTCTGTTAGCAGGATTGCTCAGTTCGTTATGGGCGTATTTGGCTGAAGTTTCTTGGAAGGGTAGGGTATGGCCCAAAGTACAATCCATTAGATTTGGTTGGTGATCCGGGTCATCATCCGGGTCCAGGAATTTTTTGTTTCTTTGTTTGTCCACACGGGATCTCCAAAAGTTCTTGATGAATATCAATCAAATTTTGCGGAAGAGTGGGCCATGGACCAACAAAGAATTGATTAAGTTTTGGGGCGAATCCGGATCCGGATCCTGCAATGGCATTGGTGGAGATATGCGCTCTTTGAGTGTTCTGATTATTATAATCATTACTCTTACTACTACTATCACTATTACAACAACAGCAACTACTACTACTACTACAACTACCACTATTACCGTGTAAATAGGTAATGAACTTTGTATAGAATTCCTTTTAATTGTTTAAATATGTGTATAGTAAGGTTTTTTTTTTTTTATCACATGATACAAAATAAAGCTGGTTGACTAGTACTACTACTACAACGACTACTAATATCTACGTCTGTTTCCCTCATATAATAGACCAACTTGCTCCTCAGCCTCGTTCTTTGTCTACCTCTCCTTCTTGGAATCACCCCACCCATACTCTTCCATAGTCAACCTAGTTCCTCACACCCGTTAGTTGTTGTCCTTTCCTTCATCCAGCTCATCATCATTATCATCATCATCATCATCATCATCATCGTCTACTGCCATCTTATCCTAGCCTACCATGTCACTCAGCCTCGTCTGTGGTATTCCCTTCTTACTTCTAATTTTCTGACCAACATTAGTGTTCTTTCATATATTCCTCCATGCTGTTATTCGTCCTCCATATTGATGTGCCTGGCCGTATTCACCCATTCCAACCGACTCTCATACTCACTCATATTGAATCTAGTGCCTGAGTCTAGTTCATGGTCTTCGCTGCCTTCTTGCACTTACCCCACCCACTTTAATGCTCTTCCACATACTCTTCCATTTTGTCCCTCTAACTCTTTTCTGGTCAACCTCTCCCTCAAAAAAATAAATAAATAAATAAATCATTACCACCATCATCATGTGCATCATCATAATTATCACATGAAGCCGTCATATCCTTCTCAACCTCGTTCTTACTTTTTCTCCTCTTCTAATTTTCCACCCTGATTAATACTCTGCCTTACCTTTTCCTTAACCTTGTTCTTACCTCCTCTTCTTCTTTAAGCCACACCACTCTCATGTACTCTCTCCCAAATTCAATCCTTTACCCACCATTCTCACGCGACATTACTCATAGTGCAAAGTTATGGGACTCGTCAAACAAATAAACGCTTTCTTACGTTCAGCCGTCGGTAGAGATGGGGCTTTCGGTGAGTTGCATGTTTTCCCATTACATTAGTGAGGGACAAATTATAGTATTGGAGAGTGCTGGTGTGTGGGCAGGGGAGATGGAGTGAAGGAGGAAAGAGGGGGGGGGTGACGGTGGAAAGAGTTAAAGGAACCAAAGAATCGAAGGAAAGAAGGGAAAGTGGAATGCGGGTGACAGTGCTAGTAACGACTATAATTTAGGAAGAGAGTGCTCAGTATTATGATGCCGTTGCAGAGGATTGTTGTAAAAGTCCTGATGCTGGTGATGATACTAAATGAGGGAGAGCGATGATGTTGATGATGATGTTGATATTAATAGTAATGGTAATGATGATGTTGGTGATAACATACAGTGCCGGGACTAGTGATGCGTGTTTTCGTGGCCTGTCACTTACCCTGTCAGGTGAGGGCAAATTATAGGGTCAGTGTATTTGTTATAACTTAATAATTTGCACGGCCACTTGTCCAACAGTTCACACATGATTGTCAGATATTGCGTCAAACTGCACAGCCATGTTCACAGCTGTGCCGCGTGCTGGGGACAAAATGAGTTCACTCTTGTTTATCTGTTTACTTCATGGAAGGTATTAGAGTTTTTCCGTTTGCTTGATGGAAAGTATTATTGCTAATTTGTTTGCTTGATGGAAAGCATTATTGATAATCTTTTTGCTTGATGGAAAGTATTATTGCTAATCTTTTTGCTTGATGGAAAGCGTTATTGATAATCTTTTTGCTTGATGGATAGTATTATTGATAATCTGTTTGTTTAATGGAAAGAATTATTGTGTACCTGTTCGTTTAATGGATGGTTTCACTGTTTACATGTTGTTTGATGGGTAGTATTAGCGTTTATCTGTTTGTATGATGGGTAGCATTTGCGTTTTATCTGTTTGCATGATGGACAGAATTATCGTTTATCTGCTTGCATGATGGATGCAGCGGCTGTATATGAGTTGTGTTGTTTATCTGTTTGTTTGAGGGATGTTATAGTTTTATGTGAGTTCTATTCCTTATTTCTTAGATTGATGGCATGTCTGTATGGAAAAGATATTGTTGATTTATATGCCAAATGGCAGTTAGTACCACGGTTCTTTCTGGTAGTTTAAATCTTTCACTACGTCATTTTTTACCATTCTTGCAACCAGTATACTGTTTTATTTAACCAAAGTGAGGTTCCTCGTAGTCGTGAGGTGACTTCTTTCCTAAACCTATCTGAATGGCGTCTCGTAACTTGAAGGTAATGAGGTCATCATAAAGAAAAGGATAAAGCACCAGCAGGATCTTGAGGTAGCTGCAAGACTGCATAGCTCATATTGCGGCACTGAATAATTTTTGTTGACAACCACCCATACCCTAACACTGGCATTTCACAAAGTGTCCATATTACTTTATGAAAAATCCAATATATATATATATATATATTTATATATATATATATATATATATATATATATATATATATATATATATATATATATATATATATATTTATATATATATATTGCCAGACGCCTCAATCCCGTTTGGGGTGGCCACAAACAAATCGCCTCCAAGTCGCCCTGTCCCCTGCCATTTCACTGCCCTGCTCCCAGCTCACACCCCCCTCTCTCATATACCTCTCCACCCCATCCCTCCATCTCATCCTCGGCCTCTTCTCCTCTTCTCCCCTCCACCTCACTCACATGCACTCTCTTCGTCAGTCTTTCACCCTCCATCCTCTCCACATGGCCAAACCACCTCAGTGTGTTCCTCATAACGCTTCCTATCACATCCACATCCACACCACAACGCTTCTTTATATCCTCATTCGTCAGCCTGTCTCTCCATGTGACTCCACAGGCTCCTCTTAAATAACTCATTTCCACTGCTCTCACTCTTGACTTGTGTCCTTCCAACAACGTCCAAGCTTCACTTCCATACGTTAGAGTTGGTATCACAATACTGTCATGTAGTAACTTTTTCACTTCCATGCTCACTTCCCTGTTTCTTATCACTGCTTTCAAAGAACCAGCAACCTTTCTTCCCTGCTGTACCCTTTCAAGCACTTCACCGTCCAAACCTCCATCCTTACTCATCACACTACCCAAGTACTTAAACGTACTCACATTTTCCAATTCCTCACCATCCAACCTCGCTGTACATTCACTAACTTCACCTCTTTCAAAGACCATCACTTTACTCTTCCCTACATTCACCTTTAGATTCCGTTTCCTACACACTCTCTCAAACTCATCCACCAAGCCTTGCAGCTCCCCTTCGTCTTCACTCAACAACACAGTATCATCTGCAAACAACAGTACAGAGAGTTTCCAAACACTATCCTCTCTCACCAGGGCCACTCCAACATCCACTACCCTACCTTGTACTTCTTTTATTACCCCATCCATGTACAGATTGAACAACCATGGAGACATGACACATCCCTGTTTCAACCCAACCTTCAAAGAGAAAAATTCACTTAGTTCACCATCCACACGCACTGCAGCCTTCGCACCATCGTACATACTCTTCACAGCATTCAACAACTTCCCATCTACTCCATATATTCTTAACACTTTCCACAATCCTTGTCTATCCACCCTGTCATATGCTTTCTCCAAATCCATGAAAGCCGCATACAACTTCTTTCCCTTCTCTAGAAACTTTTCCACTAAAGATCTAAGAATGAATATCTGATCTACACAACCTCTTCCCTTCCTAAAGCCTCCCTGTTCTTCTCCAACTAATTTCTCTGTTCTTTCTCTAACTCTGCCTATAAGTATCCTACCATACACTTTTCCTATTATACTAAGAAGACAAATGCCCCTATGATTACCACACACTTCTTTTTCCCCTTTTCCTTTGTACAAGGGAATAATTATACCTGACTTCCAATCCTCCGGGACTCTACCTTCCTCCCAGGCCAATCTGCACATCTTCCACATCCATTCTACTACTATCTCTCCCCCATGCTTCAGCATTTCACCACACACTCCACCATATATATATATATATATATATATATATATATATATATATATATATATATATATATATATATATATATATATATATATATATATTGTTACGGAACAGGGAAAGATAATGTACACTTTAAGTGAGAATACTAAAAATCACTACTGTCCCGTAAAGTTCCAGGTTCAAAACAAAAGAGTTAGATAAAATTACAAGTTAAAGTTTAATGCTCAAACTAACAACAAAACATTCAGGACTCATAAGGATAATGTAATGGCAAAAAACAGGTTAAATATATGGTTAACTGCAATAGCCTCTATTAACACGAAATTAGCAAGAGTAAATTTATCTAAGTCAGCCCTGATAAAATGAAAATACGCCGGGCACTGCTCAGTTAATGCAAGATAAATTATTACAGATACAAACTATTATTAACAATTGACTGACGTAAAGAACCTTTACATAAATTACAAAAATTTCACTAGGCCTACAAATTAAACTTATGCTACACAGTACAAGAACAAAATGCAACAACACTCATACTCAAATTACACAGCTGCTAGATGGTTGGAGACTTCCTGAGAAACTCACAATAATAATAACTGTACAGGGGAGGACAGAGATGCGAGCAAAATGAGGAGTAGATCTAAGTGGCAACGATGCAGAGACTGAGCTCATTATATAGGGGCCAGCAGAGCTTGATACAACTTGTAAGAAGGACGCACAAATGAAGCCATGGGGACAAAGAGCTGACAATCCCGCACTGAATAACAGAAAGGACGACTTAGTCTACTATAACGGTAGAAGAGGGGGACTGAGGCAGAACACGCTCGTGATCAAACATGCAGCATACTGTGCGTTAAAATTACACAAAGGATGATGAAATCATAGGCTATGTAACACCTCCCCACATAGAAATAAGAAATTTACAAAGGAAATTTCTTATTACTCTAAAACAATCTGTATATGGCATTACAGAACATGAAAATGTCTTTCCTAGTGTTACAAAACATGAGATCTCCCTAGCACGTTCAGTCATAGGTACTTGCCAGTATCCCTTTAACAAATCAAACTTACTTATGACCTAGCCTTTCCGATCTTGTCTATGCAATCTTCCACGCGAGGGAGAGGGTAAGTGTCTGTTTTGGTTATCTGATTAACACGTCTGTAGTCAATGCAAAGCCGCTGTGACCCACCTGGCTTAGGGACTAAAGTGACAGGAGAACTCCGGTCGCTCTGACAGGGCTCAATCATCTTGTGGTCCAACAGGTAGCCAAGCTCCTTTTGGATGAGAGGAACTTTCACTGGGTTCACACGGTATGGAGGCAATTTAATTGGCTTTGCGTCTCCAACATCGACATCATGCATCAACACAGTGGTTCTTCCTGGAGTGGCACGGAACACTTGTGGGTACTCCTGCAGTAATGCCGAAAACTCCTGCCTTTCCTCGGGAGGTAGCTGAGAAAGCTTAGTCTGGAGATCATTCATGATATCAGGATTCTTCCCCAAACTATCACTCAGGCTCATACTGCATGGGAGAGCTTCACTTGCAGACTTGGGTGGAACAGCTACAGTGCAGACTGGATTATTTTCGTCCCGCCTGTGATATAACTTTAGCATGTTGATGTGACAAAGTTGCTTGCTCTTTCTACGATCTGGTGTGGCGATGACATAGTTGACATCACTGAGTTTCTTCTCCACGAAATAAGGACCACTAAACTTGACTTGAAGAGGTTGCCCATGAACTGGTAGCAGAATCAAAACCTGATCTCCTGGCTGAAAGTGGCGTAACCTGGACTTCTTATCATACCAAGTCTTCATCTTCTCCTGAGCAGCTCCTAAATTCTCTCTCGCCAGCTGTAAAGCAGTGGACAGCCGTTCTTTGAACTTCATCACATACTCCAGCAGGTTGACGTCATCTTCCTCCGAGAGCCAGCACTCCTTGAGTAACCTAAGGGGTCCTCTCACTTCATGGCCAAACTGCAGTTCAAAAGGTGAGAAGTCCAGTGATTCATTTGGAGACTCTCTTGCGGCAAATACAACAAATGGAAGACCCCTATCCCAGTCTTTCTGATGTTCCAAACAGTATTTCTTGAGCATCGATTTGAGTGTTTGATGATATCTCTCCAACGCTCCTTGGGTCTGGGGATGGTAAGCTGAAGACGTGATCTGGGTGATGCCCAACTCTTTCAGAGACTGCTTGAAAACATTTGACATGAAATTACTTCCCCAGTCTGACTGTACCTCCTTGGGCAGACCAAACTTTGTGAAGAACCCCAGCATTTCCTTAACCACGTTCTTTGCTGAGATATTTCTAAGTGGAATGGCTTCAGGATAACGAGTAGCCATATCAATCAGGGTCAACACATAAGAAAATCCTGAAGAAGTCTTAGGAAGAGGGCCCACAATATCCACCAATACACGGGTGAAAGGCGCCTCAAAAGGAGGAATGGGAACTAGAGGTGCAACCTTTTCGATCTGATTACACTTCCCCACAACTTGACAGGTGTGACAAGACTTACAATACCAGGAAACATCCCTGAAGATACCTGGCCAGTAGAAGTGTTTCAAAATGCGTGCCGCAGTCTTCCTCACTCCAAGATGTCCTGCCAAACTGGAATCATGAGCCACTCTAATGATATCCTGCCTACAAACACGAGGGATGACAACTTGATGTACAACCTCCCATTCACAGTCGGCTGATGCTGTTGGGGGTCTCCACTTCCTCATAAGTACTCCTGACTTTATATAATAACAAGTAGAAGCACCAGTTGACTCTTCCTCACTGCAAGCAGAGTTAGCAAGACCTTTCAACTCAGGGTCAGCAACCTGCAACTCAACCAACTCTTGACGAGACAAATTATCAACACTACGGGGTACTGCCTCATCTGGTGAGTGGTCCAAATTAGCAAGAAGAGTGTCAGCTAGGATAACATCATCATCATCATTATCCTCTAAATCACCAGTAACTTTAGACTTAGCCCTAGTGACAGCATATGCAGGGAACACATCAGGGACACCACAATCCCGGGACGCAGCCACTGGCTCACTAGACAACTGAGGAGCTGGACACACTTGACTTCCACCAATATCATTTCCAAGTAAGAAAGTTACACCTGACATTGGGAGTGTCTCAACCAACCCAACCATAACGGTACCATTAACAAAACCAGACTCTAAATTCACTCTGCACAGAGGGACAGAGAAGTAATTATTCCCTACACCTTGTAAGATTACAGTTTCATCAGAGGAATTAACATTAGAGCCTAGAACACTGGTCAGCATAAGGGATTGGCAAGCACCTGTGTCACGATATATTTTAACTGATTTCCTGTCATTACTGTCCAGAGGACTGACAAAACCATCAGACAGGAAATTAGCACATGAACTCTTGAGAGTGTCACCCACGTTACTGCTCAAAAGAGGAGCTCCATCATGAGAATTTAAGTTACCCCTCAAAGCAGGTTCAGTTAACTCAGTTAAAGAATTCTGGGAACTCTCAAGAGTGGACACTAGACCAATTGACTGAATATTTAAAGACTCCTTTTTGTTCACATCACGCTGTCTCCTGAAACATCTCTCCGTAGTATGACCAAGCTTACTACAATAAGTACATTTACTTTTCTGAAATCTAGAGGTGAAGCTGGTATTTACTTCCTGAGAAACATCATCTTTATTCTCTTTCCTGTTACCTGTACTCTGAGTAGAGGCAACGTACTTACTCTCAGCTTTCCCTTTTTCTTTAGAATATCTCTTGTGAGTGAGAACATATTCATCAGCTAAAACTGCAGCATCAGACAAATTATCCATCCTTTTCTCATCATGATATAGGCTTACATCTTTATAAATACACCTCTTGAAATCCTCCAGCAAAATCATCTGCTTAAATTTACCAAAATCAGAATCCACATCCTTAGAATTTAACCACTGCTCTAACAGATCTTCTTTGATTTTTGCATACTCAACATGGGATTGCTTATCTTGCTTGTAAGTTGTCCTAAATTTTACTCTATAGGCTTCAGGAACAAGCTCATAGGCCTTAAGAATCAAGCTCTTAACTACATCATAATTATCACATTGATCCTGAGGCAAAGATGCATAAGTTACTTGAGCTTTACCGGTGAGAACAGTTTGAAGGAGTACTGGCCAATACTTTTTGGGCCAGTTAAAACCTGTAGCTACCCTCTCAAACAACTGAAAATACTTTGTTAAATCAGATTCATTAAAAGGAGGGACAAGTTTAACATTTTTAGCCACATCAAAATCATCAGAGCTAGATGATCCAGTTCCACCTTGTTTCATGCGATACTCATGGTCTGCCTGAATCCTGGCAAGTTCAATTTGTGCCTGAGCCTGTACCTGTGCCTCTTGAATACGAGCATTTGCCTCATTAACACGAGCCTCCTGCAGGGCTAGCTGTAACTTAGCTAATTCAATCTGCGTTTGCTCATTTGGAGGAGTTACATTAAACAAGCTTTCATTAATCATATCAACAATTTGATCTTTAGAATGATGAGAGGGAACAGCAATTCCCAATTGTTGAGCAACAAGCTTAAGTTCATTCTTTGTTCTGTTTTCTACATCACACACTGTTTGCACATTTGACAAAAAATCCTTGGCTTCATCAAGTGTAGTAATAGTAGACATCATGAATAAGTAACAGTCACAAAATATCAAGCAATATCCTTATGATAATATCCTGAATATCCTGATAAGAGGTCGCCAAATTTATGTTACGGAACAGGGAAAGATAATGTACACTTTAGGTGAGAATACTAAAAATCACTACTGTCCCGTAAAGTTCCAGGTTCAAAACAAAAGAGGTAGATAAAATTACAAGTTAAAGTTTAATGCTCAAACTAACAACAAAACATTCAGGACTCATAAGGATAATGTAATGGCAAAAAACAGGTTAAATATATGGTTAACTGCAATAGCCTCTATTAACACGAAATTAGCAAGAGTAAATTTATCTAAGTCAGCCCTGATAAAATGAAAATACGCCGGGCACTGCTCAGTTAATGCAAGATAAATTATTACAGATACAAACTATTATTAACAATTGACTGACGTAAAGAACCTTTACATAAATTACAAAAATTTCACTAGGCCTACAAATTAAACTTATGCTACACAGTACAAGAACAAAATGCAACAACACTCATACTCAAATTACACAGCTGCTAGATGGTTGGAGACTTCCTGAGAAACTCACAATAATAATAACTGTACAGGGGAGGACAGAGATGCGAGCAAAATGAGGAGTAGATCTAAGAGGCAACGATGCAGAGACTGAGCTCATTATATAGGGGCCAGCAGAGCTTGATACAACTTGTAAGAAGGACGCGCAAATGAAGCCATGGGGACAAAGAGCTGACAATCCCGCACTGAATAACAGAAAGGACGACTTACTCTACTATAACGGTAGAAGGGGGGGACTGAGGCAGAACACGCTCGTGATCAAACATGCAGCATACTGTGCGTTAAAATTAGACAAAGGATGATGAAATCATAGGCTATGTAACAATATATATATACTGTATATATATATATATATATATATATATATATATATATATATATATATATATATATATATATAATCTGTATTTTAGTGGGCTGCAGGAAGACGTGATAGTTCTTACTCATTTTCTATTATGGGCACAATTAGGCATTAAATTAAGACAAACACCAGACTATTGTTTTTCAGAATAAAGGGCCTTTTTTATATTATATAGTCCGAGTGTAGAAAAAAGTCCAGATTAACCCTTGTGCTGGGATGGACACAATAGGCTATAAAAATCCGCTTAAAATCAGACGTTAAGTTGAAAGTCCTCCAATGAACCAGAGGATAAAATTATGTAAACACAGTAAGGTCGCATTACAGAATCCTTTGAGAATGAAAAGCCAGCAGCTGGTGTGTGTAGAAGACAGGCTTGTGGTGAGTGAAATCAGAAGACATAGAAGAGAGGAATTACGAGAACTACACGGAAATACTGTATATTAATGTTTGCACAGAAGCAGAGCTAGTCGGAGGATGGCGTGGCAGACCAATCATGCTGATAAATATTAACAAAGAGAAATGCAAGAGATGAGAGAATATGCAAGGGAAGACCAAGAATGAAGCTGAGTGTTTTCTAAAGGAAAGAAGTCAAGTTGGAAAGAGACTGAGGAGAGGAAGATCGAGACAGAGATGGAAGCTGGAGGAAGAGAAAGAAGTATAGTCTCTGGGAAATTGGAGAGGAAGACAGGAAACGAGGTGGGGGACCAGTTAAGCAGATATAAAGAGAAAATCAGCGGAAAAGTGACGAAGAAGATCGAGAACGAGGTAGAAAGTTGATAGAGAGAGAGGCAGAGTCGATGGGAGAATGTGACGAGGAAGACGACCAACAGCGAAATGGATTAATAGGTCATATGGGTACATGAGGGAGGATGATATACAATGGTATGAGTGAATGGCGAATGCCATGACACAGAGGCTAGGAGATGTTTGTCACAGCCACCAAAAGTGAACTCTGGCATTGGGATTTTGGTCATATATTGGTACACAGATAGACTTGCAATAATTACATAAAAAACGTAGGCACGTAAACAAATATAAATTAGCCTAATGGATGAGTGTGTTGACAGACGGACAAAAAGACTGGTACGGAGATAAACAGAAACACAGACAGGCAAACAGACATAATGATAGACTACGATATAGCGAGCACATGCAAAGCCTGCAGGGGGAAAGGGCTGGATATTGGTGTACTGTATTAGGAGAGAGAGAGAGAGAGAGAGAGAGAGACAGACAGACAGACAGACAGAGAACAGAGAGACCTTTATTGACCCCTACCCTGCAAAGGGTCTCTCTTCCTATTTAATAAAATCATTTGGAGGAAACAAGGATGAACCAAAAAAAAAAAAAAAAGTGGTATCAAACACAACAAACCTCGCCCGACAGCAGTTATTTATTGCTGTTAAATACTGACTTTTTTCTGCCATATAGTGTCAATATTAAAGTCTTAAGGTAATGGCGCAAATGTTTTCAAGTCACGCCTTATGAAAATCCTTCATCTTGCGTGTGACCTTTCAAGGTCATTCAAGGCCAAAGGTCATGCTGTCAAATGGAAGCCCATATGACACTTCCTATATCATGGTAATAGCAAATATCTCTATTTTCAACGAGTTTCAAGTTTTAGTCCCCTGAATACCTGTGACCTTGAGTTTGACCCAAAAGTCAAGGTACCAATTAAAAACCCATATGGGATTCCCTATATGTTGGTAATAGTAAATATCTTTCTATCTTCAACCAGTCTCTAGTTATAACCCCCTGAATATCCGTGACCTTGAGCTTGACCTTTCAAGGTCATTCAAGGTGAAATGCCTTGGTGCCAAATGAAAGCCCATATCACGAGTTCCTGTATGTTCTTAATAGTACATATCTTTATCTTCAGCCTTTTTCAAGTTATAGCCTCCAGAATATCCGTGACCTTGATTTTGACCTTTCAGGGTCTCTCGATTACCTTCAAAATTTCATCACCTTCTTTTGGGACCAGTGTCCATATATCCTGGAAGTTTCATGAAATTTCATTCAGCCGTTTTTCCGTAATGTTGCCAACAAAGAAACATACAAACTTCACCAAAAACAATACCTCGCCGGACTCCGTCCGGGCTAGGTAATAATGTCACCAAGATGAGCAAGTTAACTTTGTACTGTACTAAAGATGTGTGTGTGTGTGTGTGTGTGTGTGTGTGTGTGTGTGTGTGTGTGTGTGTGTGTGTGTGTAGATAGATAGATATAGCTAGACAGATATTGGTATAGATCAATAGATACTGATACAGATAAATATAAAGACACATTTAATTCTCTACATCAGCCTGTATCTTTATATATGGATCTCTGTGTATGTTGCCCTGCATGACATCGTCTGTGTGGTAGGCCTAACAAAAAAGCCTCCAGGCATTTCTGTTTACTCCTTGGTAGTGACTCCCCACACCATTACACACCACCCTCTCATATATACTCCTTTGTCTTGTCCCTCCACCAACTTCTTGGTTTGTTTCTTCTTCCAATTTCCTCTTTTCATTTACATTTTCACTTATCCGTTTATCTCGTACGTGATCTACCATTTCTTCCTTCAGCCACTTTTTCCCTGTTCACCTTCCCTCTCCAGTGCCTTGTCGTTTCACTCCCTTTATGGTCGACCTCCTTTTATCCTTTCAGGCTCCCCATCATCATCATTATCATCAGCATTTTTGTTATTCCCCTCTCTCACCTTGCTCTCCCACCTTGTTCCTCAACCTCTGTCATAATATTCCTATTCTGATTATTTCCCCTCATCAGCAACCCCACCTACGATAACCATCTCCGCTACAAGAAAGACGAAAAGTACGATCTAGGGCTGTAATGCTTAATGCAGGGTCATCTACTCTTCCATCCTGTACTTCCACATCCATATAGGTCGACCTCTACTTTCCCCAACCACCCTACTCTGTTGACCTCCTTCATTCATTGTTGTGTCATTCTTGGTTACCTCTCCTTAATCTTCCAAACAATCCAACATCATCTAGATCAGCACCATCATCATCATCATCATGAATGCTATCATCCGCTTCACTTATATACCTCCCTTCCCAGTCTCGTTCTAAGGTTTTCTCTCCTTTTTATCAGTCCCCCACTCTCATAATCTCACATACTCAGTCTACTTCCTCCTTCTCGTTCTTGATTTACCATTCCCTCTTCTACCAGCCACTACACACAATTAATACTCTCAGATAATCCCCCATTTTGTCTCTCCGTCTCCCAAGCCTTTTTTCAGAAAGTCATCAGCAGCAGCCGCGGTAACATTTGCTGCCGTCGTATCTTTATCAGCAGTGTTCTTGGTCTTCCTCTCCCCTTTCTTTTAATCTTACCACCCACATCCATTCTCTTTCATAAACTTGAGAGTTACTGACCCATTATGTGGATGGATAAGAGTCCCACTAAGACCTAAAGTGACATGGTGATGGGATGAACGTGTAGTAGCTGTACTTAAGGAAAAGAGAAGGCTTTTCTGGTAATGGAAGAAGGGTGGTAACAAAAAGGAATACTTGGCTGCCAAGCGTAGGGCTAGGAAAGAGGTGTACAGGGCGAAGTATGAGTCACAGAGGCTTTTACTTGATAACCTAAATCGTGTGGAAAGGAAGAATATGACATTCAAGATGGCAAATCAGATGAAGAGGGAGAATAGGGATAGAAGAGCCAGTGTTTGGCCCTTGGCCTTTGATTGACGCTGCTACTGTGAGCGGGGGAATAGACAGGATCCAGGTGGGGAAGGCAGCAGGTGTATCTGGGTTGACTGCTGAAATGTTGAAAGCCTCAGGAGATACAGAAGTGAGGTTAGTCACTGACCTGATAAATACGATTATATATGAGTCTATTATCCCAGACGATTGGTTGGAGTGTAATTGTAAATGTGTACATGAGGAGGAGTGATGCCCTGGAAAGAGGAAATTATAGAGGCATACAGCTTTTAGACCAGGTAATGAAGGTAATGGAGAGAGTTCTAGAAGGTATGATTAGAGAAAGAGTGACTTTTGATGAGGCGCAGTTTGGGTTTGTGCCAGGCAGAGGAACCACTGATGTCATATTCATTGTTCGACAGCTTCAGAAAAAATATATAGGAAAGAAAAGGGAACTGTATTTTGTTTTTATTGATTTGGAAGAGGCCTTTGACAGAGTCCCTAGAGAGGTGGTTAAGTGGACGATGAGAAAGCTTGGGATCGACAAGTGACTGGTTAGGGTGGTTATGGCCAAGTATGTGGATGCTCACACCCAGGTAAGGGTGAATGGAAATTTGAATGTTAAGTTGTCCGTGAATGTTGTTGTGCACCAGGGGTCAGTTTTGAGCCCTTTGTCGTTTGTCATGGTACTTGAAGCTCTCTTGCGTGACTTCAGACATGGACTTCTGTGGGAGATGTTGAATACTAATGATTTGGTGTTGACTGCAGAGAATGAAAGGGAGGCAGAGGATTGATGTAGGAAGTGGAGAGATGGTATGAGGCACGAGGGTTTAAGAGTAAATGCAGAGAAAACAAAAATGATGGTATCTGGTGGTACTGTCAAAGACGAGGGAGAGTGGCCACGTGCTATTTGCTACAAGCGAGTGGGAAGTAATTCCATCTTGTGCAGTGTATGTGATAAGTGGGTGCATAAGAGATGTAGTGGTATTAGAGGTATATTAAGAGATAATGCTGATTTCATGTGTGCGGTGTGTCAGGGAGAGCAGGTGGAGATTGTCAGCTGTGAAAGGACTGAACTTGCTGGTGAGTCTCTTGAGTGTGTGGGAGAGTTTTATGTGGGAGGCATGTTATGTGCTGGAGATGGGGCTGGAGCTAGTTCTGTGGCCAGAGTGAGGAGTGGTTGGATGAAGTTCCAGGAGCTGTTGCCTCTCATGCCATTGAGAGGACTCTCCCTCCGTACTAAGGGACCTTTGTATGCAGCATGTGTTAAGAGTGTAATGCTGTATAGTAAAAAGACTTGGCCAGTAAAGGAAGAGGATATTCGCAGGCTCAAGCGTACAGAAATGACAATGATTAGGTGGATCTGCAGTGCATCCCTAAGTGTGAGGCCTGGTGGGGGCTAGGTTTATGATGGAGTTGATGGGTAGGATGGGACTGGAATATATTGGTGTTGTGATGAGGTGAGGTGGCTTGAGATTGATTGGGGGATGATGATTGAATGCAAAAAAGTGAGAAATGTTAATGTTAAGAGTAGGGTTGCGAGAGGCTGACCGAAAAAGACCTGGGACAAGGTCATTGAGTGTGACCTCAGGGATAAGGGACTGAACAGAGAAGCAGCCAGAGATCGAGTAGCATAGAAAGCCGCCATTAGGTGACCAAGACCAACACATGCAAGCATGTTGGAGCCTTCAAAAACGAACGAAAGTAACTTCTCGATTCTGTCAGTCCATCTATTTTGGCCTAAGCTAATTCTTTTCACATTTATCTCGGTCTCGTTCTCTCCATTATTCGGCCAAGTTCCTCATCCTAGTTCTTGTTCTGCCCTTCCTTCTTTACCTCTCTTTCTTTCAGATACCCCAAGTTATCATCATCATTATCATCATCATCATCTTGGTATGCACTTCTCACCTGCTTCCCTACCATTTCCGCAACATTGTTCATAGCCTGCCCATCTTTCTTCATCGAGCCACCCCACTCCCTTGTACTCTCCCCAGTATTCAATCTCTTACCTTCCATTCCCTTGAGACAGTACTCTGAGCACTAAGTAATGGGAAAGGTAAAACAAATACATCCCCTAGTACGCTCGGTAGTTGGTAAAGTGATGGGGCTTTTTGTGAGTTGCGTCTTTTCCCATTACTTTAACCCTTAGCCGCCGGGGGATTCCTGGCCGCAGCACACTCCTCCCTACAGGCGATTTCCGAGATTTTGGAAAAAATACCCTTGCTTCGAACCCTTATATCTGCCAAACTATAATAGCTAGAGAATCAAATGAAAGTTCATAAGTCTCATCAACTCTTCCTCTTTCCAATGAGGGCATCCCGAGGTCTGTAGGTGGTCCCGTCGATGAGTAAGGATGAGTTGAAGATGAGTGGTTTTTCACGTTTTGGCACACGGCTCCGAAGCGCGCACCACTGACCATGGCCTTGGCCCGGCCAGCTAGCGTTGGCAGCACTGACTGGAGTGGTGATTGTAACACTGCCTGTGCGTCCTTGGAATGCGGAAGATTCCACTCGTTTTTTCCAATCCTCCTTACTCACCGCCGTGAAAATGAGTCATCGCTCGGCTCATGAGGCTCACCCAAGGATTTACCGCCCACACCACTATGCCATTTTGCACCGTAGGTGTGTGGGAAAGGAAATATCTCATTGTTTTTCTGTACTCACTTCTTCAGTAAATAATCATATTTCTCCTTTACTAAGACACTTTGAACTGCACTTTACATCACGATTATGGGTAATTGCATTTTGACAAGTAAGTGCTGTTGCTCTTTCACGCATGATCGTAGAGTATGAGGTAATTATTTGTACTGTAAATCAGACTGCTTTGTACTAATCAGGGTTACAATGAAAATCATATAAATGTTTTACATAACTAACGTTAGTTACACTTCACATCACATATACACTGATGCTCATATTTGGCACAATCCCCCTGAGTGTTGAGTGAAATAATTTAGGTATAGCGAAGCAGGTATCATTCATGATGGCCCGGTCACAAGTGGTTTTCTTTCAGGTAACAGGTAGGCAAACTCAAGATATATCCAATAATTTTCTAACCAATAGCCAATAAACAGTATCAACTTCTGTATTGCACTTACTATAAATCACTTATATGCACTTGCAGAACTTATAAAAGACCTACATCTTAGCACTTTCTATAATTCACTTATAATATTACACATTTCATTCATTTATGAAAATACACAAACTTCTGCCCTGCTGTACACTATTTACACTTCCCCACAGACCTGCTCAGTACTCATACCACTCCCGAAGGGCCTGGTTGTGGAGATTCTGCCCTTGAAGTGGTAGGCTGAGGTGTGGGAGAGCGCTGGAGGAAGATAAGTCGGCAAGCAGGCGGCAAGGGTGTGGGGGAAACAGCTCTGCGGCGTTTTTTTCTGCAGATGACCGCCAGCTCCGCGGTCACTTTCCCGATGTCCTGGGTCATCTTGTGCCTCCTCCTCACCGCAATCTTCACTCTCATAGACTGTCCTTTCCTCCTGGAGAAGCCGGAGAACCCTCTCTGGCATCGGATGACGAGTAGGGGTTGGAGGGCGAGAGACCTTGCTCTCCACAAGGTAGGTTTTTTTCTCCTCAGAAGATGTACTGTTGCTGAGTGTACGGGAGGAGACATTATCGTCAAGGGCACATCCTATGGCACTATCACTAAGCCCTTTACCTCGCACTAAAGGCTGAATTTTCGCTGGGGTTGATGAAGCAATTGGCCCTTCATGCGGTGGGATGGAATCGGACGATGTCAAGGAAGATGACATAGCTCCTCTTGCTACCACTGCCGAGTACAAACTGAACCGCGCAACTGTGGGGTACCTGAGGGTCTTACCTACCCTGTAAGTATCACAAAAAATGGTCCCACGCTCAAACAGTGGTGGGAAGGTGAGTGCGGTATATCAAGTCAACCAGCGGCCCTCCACACCCTGAATCCTGTCGTGCATACACGTCAGCCGGTGGATAGGGGTTATGGGAGCGGCAAAAATAGTGTTGTGTGGTGTTAGTGATGGGACGAGGGTGTGGAGGAAAGAGGGGGGAAAGGGAGTGGAGGAAGGGAAAGGGAGAGTGTGGAAGGGTGAGGAAAAGGAAATGAAGGAATCGGAGGAAGCAAGGTAGAATGGCATGGGATATTATGGTGAAAGAAAAAGGGTGATAAGGAGGAGCTTTGGAGAGAGAGAGAGAGAGAGAGAGAGAGAGAGAGAGAGAGAGAGAGAACAATGGAGAATAGTGATGGAGAATGAGACCTTGAGGGAGGAGGGAGGAGAGGAACAAGGTTGGGGAAAGAGGATGGTAGGATTCATATGAGAGGGAGTTAGGCGACGTGGTGGGTTATTGATGAAATGAATATTGAAGATGGAAAGAAAATAAAACATCTGGAGAAGATGAAGTGATTCTCTCTCTCTCTCTCTCTCTCTCTCTCTCTCTCTCTCTCTCTCTCTCTCTTTCTCTCTCTCTCTCTCAGGAGTGATTCTCTCTCTCTCTCTTTCTCTCTCAGGAGTGATTCTCTCTCTCTCTCTTTCTCTCTCAGGAGTGATTCTCTCTCTCTCTCTCACTCTCTCTCTCCAGAAATAGTTGTTACTGAAAATGTTCGTAACCTAGTAGGCTCCCAAGCGCCCCTCCATTATTAACAACGATCGCCACACACTGATGAAAATTATACTGGCATGGCATATTATTATTTTTTTTTTAGTTTTCCTCACAGTTTTCACTTTGACGTCATTCCTTCATTTCCTCACAAATGCATGATAATCGTGGCATACGGCAATTGTTCCTTCGACAAATAACTCTGGACCTCTCTTCCTTTCATGGATTTAATCTTCCTATACTTTTTAATGGGGCTCTTGCCGACATTACAGATACATAAACATCATACAAATGTTTTGAAATGAGGGAAATTGTTAAGGATGGGTTACTGCATGTTTAAAGGCCACAAAAATATTTTTAAATATTTTTCTTTCAAATAGCATCATGGTTCCTGTGACCTAAGATACAGTACAAGTATATCAAATGTAGGCATTCCCTTCTCATAACTGTGTCCTAGTATATTTTGAAAGGGCTTTGTTTCAGCTGTCTTGACAATACATAAACATGGGATGAAGGACGCTGGTGTTAGAGTTGTTGTTGCTGTCGCGAACAGTAATGATGCTGATGAAACACACCTAAAATGTTGGGCAGATTAGTGCTTGTTTATACTTTAATGATTATTGTGTAAAAATGATTAAGGTATATGGTGTGTGTTGCATAATGATGATGATGATGATATGTAGCGAGGGAAACAGTAACCTGTTTTGTGATGATGGCGTTGATGTTGTTGCTGCTGCTGCTACAGATGGTTATAATAATGATGATACTTGTAATAATGATGAGGGTGACGTAACGAGAGGGACAGATTGGTTCATTTTATAATGTTGATACTGATGACAGTGGTAATGATGATGTGATTCTCTAAAGCAAGGAAGAGTGTGGTCCAGTTTATGACTGTGATGGTGACAGCATATATATATATATATATATATATATATATATATATATATATATGAGAGAGAGAGAGAGAGAGAGAGAGAGAGAGAGAGAGACCATTGCTTGTTTATGATGACTGTGAAAATAGCTATGGATCATAATGGTGCTCTAATGTGAAGAGTGGATGTCTGTGGTAACCCGCAGATTCCCGTTGACGTGTATATACGTCCGAACTTTTGTCACTGTGACTCCCGTTGATGTATATAAAGGCACCACAATTGCAAGGTCCATCATTTGCACATTTTTCAAATTTCGTGCATGATTTTTGGTACTTATACACGGGACACCTTCCTCTACCAGATGCCAGGCAAGGGCAATGCCTTACCCCACATGACCTCCCCCCCCCCACACGCCATTGTCTCGGCAAGTCGCCTGTTACCAGTGACGTGGCTAGTAAAGACATGTCGTGCCACGGTACGAAATTCAAGGCCAGAATGATTTCCCAATCCATGACAATGTGGATGACAAAGTTTACATAGCATTAGAGGAAGAAACAGTCAGAAATGATAATCAGGTAATGTTGCCAAAAAAGGTGAGGTATGTTGATGTGTTTGGTGAGTGAAACAATGCTTATATCACCTATATTACTGTGTGAAGCCCAATATACTCTTGTACTACATGTAAATTCGTAGCAAATAAATAAATAAATAAATACCGTTTATGAGTGGTGTGGAATAGTTACCCCTCCCATAGAACTCGTTTTCTCTGGAGCCTGCCTGATAGAAAACACAGTAAGGTAAGGGGTACTGTTACCTGTATCAGGTATTTTTAAACCTCAGGTGAGCGATTTCTTTATGAATTTTCGATGTTTCTCACCAAGAGCGGAGGTTTGGGCAAAAAAAAAAAAATCCAAAATTTGTCAGGATGGGGGGGGAGGTGATGGAAAATCAGTCGGGATGGGGTGGGGTAATTAAAATGATGCTGATGACATATAAAATGTGTTGGGGGGTGAGGGATCCGTCTTATGGTGTTAATGCCGATGATAGTGGCTCTGATAATGGTGATAATAATGTTGATGATGCTGGTGATGATATAATGTGAGGAAAGGAGTGATGATGATGATAGTGATGATGATGTTGATGCTGGTAATGATAATAATGTGAGGAGAGGTGTGATGTTGATGATGATAGTGGTAATGATGCAGATGTTGGTGATGATATAAAATGGAGAGAGGAGTGATGTTGATCGTAGTGCTAATGATATTGATGCTGGTAATATAATAAAGGGAAGTAGTGATGTTTTGATGATATTGGTAATGATGTTGATGCTGGTGATGATATAAAGTGAGGAAGAGTGATGTCGATGTTGATGATAGTGGTAATAATGAGACTCGTGATGACAAAGTGATGGGGCGAGTGATGTGTATTTCCATCCGATGGCCTGTCATTACGTTGTCAGGTGGGGGTAAATTACAGGGTCGATGTATCTGAATATAACTCGATAATTAACGCAGCAATTGTCCAACAGTTCAGACGTCATTGCCAAATATTGCGTCAAAATGAACCGCCGCCATGTTCACAGCTGTGCCGCGTATTGAGGCAAAATGAGTTCTCTCTTGTTTATCTGTTTGCTTGATGAGTAATATTTATGTTTTTTGTTTGATGCACTGTATGGTTATAAATGAGGTCAGTTGTTTATCTCTGTGTTTTATCGATGGTAGACTATAAACACGTTGTGCTATTTATATGTTTGATTGGTGTCATGGCTATGAATGATTTGTAGTAATAGATATATTTGTTTTATGGATGGTATGGCTATAAACGAGTTGTGCTATTTATATGTTTTACGGATGGTATGGTTATATATGAGCTGTGCTGTTTATATATATTTGTTTTGTGGATAGCATGGCTAAAAAAAACACGTGTTGTGTTGTTTATACCGTATTTTTTTTAACGGTTGGTATGGCTGTATATGAGTCCTATTCTCTCTCTCTCTCTCTCTCTCTCTCTCTCACACAGCTAATCACGCAGCTCAGCTGGCAAGTCGTTACCATTCTCCATGATTCAGTTAATGATGTCCTTATTAATGAGATGTAATTATTGGTGACTGCTGTAAATACAAATAATAATTACGGCACAAAGGTAATATTGTTGATGGATAACAGGTAATTAGTGATGCTAGAATGAAAATAATTATTGATGATATCACGGGCAATTAGGGATAGTGGCACGCATGTAATTATGGATGGTGTCATAAAGGTAATTACTCTTGGTGGGATAAAGATAATTACTGATGGTAGCACAAAGGGAATTACTGATCGTAAAACAAAGGGAATGACTGATGGCGGCACTAAGGTAATTATTGATGGTGACACTAAGTGATTATTGATGGCGGCATGAAGGTAATTGTTGAGGGTGTCACAAAAGCAGTTACTGATGGTGGCACAACGGTAATTTTGAAATGGCACAAAGGAACTTATTGACTGTAGCATAAAGCAATTACTGATGATGGTACAAATGGAATTAATGATGCTGGTAAAAAGGTAACTACACTAGTAAATAATGGCAGAGCTAATGAACACAAAATTAGTTTTGATACTGGCAAAAATGTATTTATTAATTATGGCACTTTAGTAATTACTGATGATGATGACGATGCACCAAAATATGAAGACTTAATTTCTGTATAATTAAGTTATGGCCAGCATTGGGCTTAAGGGGTAAGATAATTAATTCTTGTTTTGAGGGATAGCAGGGATGTCTTGAATAATTTCCTGCACCCCAAAACATTAACACAACAATATTTGTACACAGCAATATCCATGCAGACATACACCTATTTTAATAGGCATATATATATATATATATATATATATATATATATAAATACTCGTAAAGTCCTACATACCTATTTTCCAATATCGGATCACAAATGGACACATATGCATAAACGTCAAATACATACAGCCATACACAAACAATGCACACACAGACCTGAACAATTACGCAACGGACAGACATGCGAGGCATACAATATGTACAGCATATTTGTTGACATATTAATACTTAAAAACATTTGCAAAAATACATTAACACTAATAAGTACATTTCCAAAGGGATCCATTTACACACACACACACACACACACACACACACACACACACACACACACACACACACACACACACACACACACAGAAACAGAAGCATGCACATACTAATGTATTTGAAAAAAAAAAAAAAAAAACTTCCTTACAGGCAGGAAAAAATGTACTGCTATCTCTCTCTCTCTCTCTCTCTCTCTCTCTCTCTCTCTCTCTCTCTCTCTCTCTCTCTCTCTCTCTCTCTCAACTAATCACGCAACTTGCAGTCATTACAAAATCTCCATCATTCAGTTAATGGCAATCCTAATTAGTATTGGTGGGACCTAATTGTTGGTGGCTTACCGAGAATACAGTTACTAATGCTTGTTCTAATGTTGTTATTGATGTCTGCGGAAAGTTTCATGTTGATGATAATACATGTGGATATTGTCGGAGGCAGACTCTTATTAATATTCTCAGATATTCCTCCATCTTCTCTTTCCATCTCCTTCTTTGACTACCTAGACTTTTTTCAGAAATCATTATCAGCAACAACAAAGGAAGTACATATTGCCATCATATTCTCTTCAGCAATGTTCCTGCTTGTAATATTACCACACATATTACCACATCATGCTGTCCTATACTCCTCCGCTCTGTTTGTCCGTCTCTATCTTGGTCTACTTCTCAGTCCTCTCCCAGTCAACTCACTAGCATCTATTCTCCCTTGTTCAGCCTAATGCCTCATACCAGTTCTTGGCCCTCTTGTCCTTCTTTACCTCTCTTCCTTCCAGCTATCCCACTGACCTTCTCCTCCTCCTCCTCCTCATCATCATCATCATCATCATCATCATCATCATTTAGGTATGCGGTTTTCATATGCGTTCCTACCATTTCCCAACCTTGGTCTTAGTCTAACCATCCTTCTTCATTCTGCCACTCCACTCTCTCGAACTATCCCAGTATTCAATCTCCATTCCCTCGGAACAGTACTCTGAGCGCTAAGTTATGGGAAAGATAAAACAAATACACGCCCTCGTACGCTCAGCAGTCGGTAAAGAGATGGGGCTTTTTGTGAGTTGCGTCTTTTCCCATTACATTAAGGGAGGGACAAAAATAGTGTTGGGGAATGCTGGGGATGGAACAGGTGTGGAGGAAGGAGGGAGAAGGGGAGTGAAGGAAGAGGGAGGGAGTGTGGAAGGGTGAGGTAAATGAAAGAAAGGAATCGGGGGAAGCAAAGTAGAATGGCGTGAGATATTATGGTGAAAGAAAGAGGGTGATCAGGAGGGGCTCTGGCGAGAGAGAGAGAGAGAGAGACAGAGAGACAGACAGACAGACAGACAAACAGAGACAGACAGACAGACAGATAGACAGACAGACAGACAGACAGACAGACAGAAATGGAGACTAATGATGAGGAATGGGACCTTCAGGGAAGGGTAGGATATTAAAAGGGAGGAGACAGGAGGGGAACAAGGCTGGGGAAAGAGGAGGAGCAGGTTTCATAAGAGAGGAGGTGGAAGGGTAGGGGAAGTTAGGGGACGTGGTAGGTTATGGATGAAATGGATAACGAAGATGAAAGAAATAAAATATCAGGAGAAGGTGGACTGATTCTCTCTCTCTCTCTCTCTCTCTCTCTCTCTCTCTCTCTCTCTCTCTCTCTCTCTCTCTCTCTCTCTCTCTCTCTCTCTCTCTCTCTTCGGAAGTGGTTGTTACTTAAAGTGTTCCTAACCTAGTAAGGTTCCAAGCACCCCTTTATTATTAACAACGGTATTATATTAGCAGGCTTATTATTATTATTATTATTATTATTATTATTATGATTATTATTATTATTATTATTTTAGTCTGCCACACACTTTTCACTTTGACGTCATTCGTTCATTTTCTCACAAATGCACGATAAACGTGGCATACGGTAATTGTTCCTCTGCCAAAAAACTCCAGACCTCTTTTCCTATCATGGATTTAATCTTCCCATACTTTTTAATGCAGCATTTACCGACATTACAGATACATAAACATCAAAGAAAATGTTTTGAAATGAGGGAAATTGTTACGTATGGTTTACTGCATGTTTAAAGGCCACGAAAATATTTTTTAACATTTTTCTTTCAAATAGCATTATGGTTCCTGTGACCTAGGATACAAGTATATTAATTGTAGGCATTCCCTTCTCATAACTGTGTCCCAGTATATTTTGAAAGGGCTTTGTTCCAGCTGTCTTGACAATACCTAAACATGGGATGAAGGACGCTGGTGTTGGTGTTGTTGTTGCTGTCGCGAACAGTAATGATGCTGATGAAACACACCTAAAATGTTGGGCAGATTAGTGCTTGTTTATACTGTAATGATTATTGTGTAAAAATGATTAAGTTATAAGGTGCGTGCTGTATAATGATGATGATGATACGGAGCGAGGGAAACAGTAACCTGTTTTGTAATGATGGCGTTGATGCTGTTGCTGATGCTACGGATGGTAATAATAATGATACTTGTAATAATGATGAGGGTGACATAACGAGAGGGAGAGATTGGTTCATTTTATAATGACGATATTGATGACACTGGTAATGATGATGTGATTCTCTAAAGGAAGGAAGAGTGTGGTCCATTTTATGACTATGATGGTGATAGTATTGTGATAGTATTGATATAACTATCTCAGTGATGGTAACAATGCATCTTAAGACGATGTTTTATATCTGTCTATCTATCTATCTATTTATCTGTCTATCTATCTATCTATCTATCTATAAATATATATATATATATATATATATATATATATATATATATATATATATATGAGAGAGAGAGAGAGAGAGAGAGAGAGAGAGAGAGAGAGAGAGAGAGAGAGACACTAATGGTGATCTGAAGTGAAGAGCGGATGATTGTGGTAATTAAAATGATGTTGATGACACGTAAAGTGTGTGGGTGGGTGGGGGGAGGTAAGCGATCCGTCTTATAGTGTTAATGCCGATGAGAGTGGCTCTGATAATGGTGGTGATAATGTTGCTGATGCTGGTGATGATATAATGTGAGGAAAGGAGTGATGTTGATGATGATAGTGGTGATGTTGATGCTGGTGATGATAATATTGTGAGGAGTGATGATGATAACAGTGGTAATGATGCTGATGCTGGTAATATAATAAAGAAAGGGAAGTAGTGATGTTTTGATGATATTGGTAATGATGTTGATGCTGGTGATGATATAAATTGAGGAAGAGTGATGTCGATGTTGATGATAGTGGTAATAATGAGACTCGTGATGACAAAGTGATGGGGCGAGTGATGTGTATTTCCATCCGATGGCCTGTCATTACGTCGTCAGGTGAGGATATATTACAGGGTCGATGTAACTGAATATAACTTGGTAATTAACGCAGCCAATTGTCCAACATTTCAGACGTCATTGCCAAATATTGCGTCAAACTGCACCGCCGCCATGTCCACAGCTGTGCCGCCTGCTGGGGCAAAATGAGCCTCCTGTTTATCTGTGTGCTTGACGAATATTATTTATGTTTTTTATTTGGTGCACTGCATGGCTCTGAGGTGAGTTGATTGTCTGTGTGTTTTATAGTTGGTAAGCTATAAACACTTTGTGCTATTTACATGTTTGTTTGATTGATGTTATGGCTATAAATGATTTGTGCTAATTGCTATATCTGTTTTATGGATGGTATGGCTATAAACGAGTTGTGTTGTTTATATGTGTTACGGACGGTATGGCTATAACTGAGCTGTGTTGTTTATATGTTTTATGGATGGTATGGCTATAAATGAGTTGTGTTGTTTATATGTTTTATTGATAGTATGGCTATAAATGAGTTGTGTTGTTTATGTTTTATGGATGGTATGGCTATAAATGAGTTGTGTTGTTTATGTTTTATGGATGGTATGGCTATAAATGAGTTGTGTTGTTTATGTTTTATGGATGGTATGGCTATAAATGAGTTGTGTTGTTTATATTTTATGAATGGTATGGCTATAAATGAGTTGTGTTGTTTATATGTTTTGTGGTTGGAATGGTTATATAATTATGAACTGTGCTGTTTATATGCTTTATGGATGGTATGGCTATATATAAGCTGTGCTGTTTATTTGTTTCATGGATGGTGTGGCTATATATGAGTTTTGCTGTTTATATGTTTTATGGATGGTATGGCTATATATAAGTTTTGCTGTTTATATGTTTTATGGATGGTATGGCTATATATGAGCTGTGCTGTTTATATGTTTAATGGATGATGTGGCTATATATAAGTTTTGCTGTTTATATGTTTTATGGATGGTATGGCTATATATGAGTTTTGCTGTTTATATGTTTTATGGATGGTATGGTCATATATGAGCTGTGCTGTTTATATATTTGTTTGGTGGACTAATTGGCTATAAATGAGTTGTGGTGTTGTTTATATGTTTTATGGACGGTATGGTTATACAAAAATTGTGCTGTTTATTGATATGTTTGACTGATTGCATATAATATTATGTGTTGTTTTGTTTATATGTTTATTTCATGGATGGTATGGCAGTATAGGAGTTCTGTTCTTTACCTGTGTGAGTGCTGGCATGGTTGCATGGCAGTTCTGCTGCTTATTTGTTTGCTTAATGGCATTCAGTGCTGTGGCTCTGTCTAGTGATATAGCTCCTTCACTAAACTGTTATTTTTGCTCATTTTTGCAGCCAGTAGACTGTTTTATTTTACACGGGACAGATTCTTGGTAGTCGTGGGGTTACTTATTGCTCTCCTTAACCTACTGGACTGGCCTCTAATAACTTGAGCTAATAAAATAGGTCATCGTAATGAAGAGGTAAGAGCACCAGCCAGAGTGACGGCTGTGTGACGTTCATGTTTGGTTAGAGTGTTCAAAATTTATTATTTAGTGCCACAATGGGACATAGGCTGGTCATGTATCAAAAATGTTGTGAACAACGGCACCCCAGTCTCAGATTCTCTACACTCTGAGTGTGGACTTACAGAAATGGTTTTTACCATTAAAGTGTAGCTATTAACAATTACAACAGACTTACTGCACAAGTTGTCCCTTCCAAAATCAAGACATTTTCATTTCCAAATGTCTGTATACAATGCCGTTAATCTTTTCATAGCCGTAACATCATAGTCCAGCTTAGTTTTTTTCTGCCTCCAGGAGACTTTACTGAACATTAGAAGTTAGAGTACAAACTAGGTGGGTTAAATATAGCCTACATGAACCTTTGACTCTGAGAGGCCCTTTATTTGAATAAACACATCTACTGGCGTCATCATAATTTTACAATTCGTCACTGGACCCAGTGAACTACAGAATTGGAGGTCTAAGGCAGTTGAAAAGCAGGCAGTATGGAAAAAATGCCAAATTGCAAAAACTTGGCACCAATTGCACGATTCTTGTGAATTCCCTCTCCGCTCCTTCGCTACGTTGATGTTTTTAGCTATTATGTCATAGTTATTAGCTTCTGCCATACAATTATATTACGTCTAAGGAAAATATTTTCTGTTGAAGAAAAGAAAAACTCTGAAATTCTGGAGGAAAAATTATCATTGACTGAATACAGTAAAAGTCAGCTTATAGAAATATAGTTATTGATAACTTTTTTCGTACCGCCACTGCTCTGAAACGTTTTGGCCAAGAGATTATTTTCTCTATGTAAGGAACTACCTCCCTCACGACAAGAACATCTTACATATTTCCAGCATACTGATACCATGCCATAATCCTGAGCTTAGAGGATCCAACTACTGTGGTAGTAAAAGGTTGTTGAGGGCTATACATAACCACTATGGTAGGAATTACTGTCATTAAAGGAAGAACATCCTTGATAGCTACGAAGAACATTAAGACAGGGTGCCACTGCGTTAAATGTAGTAACATTAACAAGCGCGGACTCCTGTGAACTAAAACATAATCTTTAGAAAAGGAATATACACCAACTAACTGAAGGAGTTGATCCCGTGAGTTAATGTGACAAGTGAACTTTGCTGCAGACATCAAAAACTTTTCAGTCGACATTCTTTGCGTTACTCTGCCACTTTTCTTTAGCCTTCTCTCTCTCGCACCTCTGTCTGTTTGTCTTACTGTCACACACACACACACACACACACACACACACACACACACACACACACACACACACACACACACACACACACACACACACACACACACACACACACACACACGTTCCCTCATGCTTCCCCCCAGTTTCTCTTTCCCACAATTTTAATGACTCACTTGTCTTTTTTTCGTCTCTCCTTCTGCCTTTACCTGCCTCTTTCTCTGGTCACCCTGCTCTCTTCCAGTCTTCTTCCTTTCTTCCCTTCGCTTCCCTCTCTCTTTCCATCTCCCTCTCCATCCCTCCCTCTTGCTCTCCTTCTCACGGCACCAGTCATACTTTCAAAACCACCTCCACTATCCTCCCACCCCTTCTTTACCTCTTCATTATGAGAGACATCCTGCATAAGCTGTCTTTTAAAATCATTCGTGTACGACTGGAATGCAGTATAAATGTCCTCCACACAGTTGTTGCTGCTGTTGTTGCTAACTGCAGGTTGAAACTGCATTTCTCTTTCAATCCAATAACCATCATTAGGTGGATGGGGACGGGAGTGAAGATAATTTTTCCTTTTCAAACTGGAGAGACCTGATCGATTATACATGTGTTACCAGATGAAGGCGACCCTCCCACACACCCGTCATCATAGTGAAGAGGTTATTCATTATCTCCCCATCTGCCCCGCCTTCCCCTTTCTTTATCCCACTTTCTACCACCATTCATTCAGCCTATTCCTTTCCTCATCCTCCCACCCATCCATCGCTCTTTCTTTTCATCCCTCTTGTAATCAGCTTTCAGTATCATGCCTATTCCTTTCCTCCCCCTCCCTTACTCTCCTACCCCCCACACCCACCCTATTGCTCCTCCCTTTCATCTTCCTTCTTTTCCCTTTCCCTCCCACCCTCGCTTCATATTGGTACTTCTTCTCCCCTCCGTCCAACCCCTCCCACATTCCCTTCATATCCTTTTTGTCTCCTCTCTTTCATTCCCCTCCTACTCACTCACCCTTTCTCCCATCCCCCCCCCCCCCAATTTCTTCCTCTTTCCTCTCCCTCATTCTCCATTCATATCTTCTTTCCCTCCTGTCTTCCTTTTTCCCCTACCAAATCCAGCATCTTCCCCTCTTACCGCTCCCCTCTTCCCTCCTTCTCCCTCCACCTCACTATACCACAGCACATCACCCACACAACCATAATCATCTCACTTTCATTCTCCAACATCCTCCCTCCTGAGCCCCCCATCTCCTGCCATCCCCCCTTCCTCACTGTCCCTTCATCATTTACTGTAATCAGTCTGTTTTGCCCCTCTTTTCTTCCTCTTTCCTTCCCCTTCCCTTTCTGTCCTCTGGTCTATGGTTTTTGTACCTACTATTCTTCCGTTTGTCTTTCCCTGTTCCCTTCCTTATTTTTTTCATTCTCCAATTACTACCACTCCTCCATATCCTGTTTTCCTACTCCCTCCAGCCTCACGCCACCAAGCCCCTACATTTTCATAATCATTCCCCCTCTCTCCTTACCTCCATCCCTCCCAAACTCCCTTTTACATTCACCTCTACTGTAATCACTCTTTTGTGCTATATCTGTCCCTTTGTTCTCTCCTTCCTTCCTCCGTCTCATTGTTGGCGTCACTAATCATCCTTTTGTGCTAAATCCGCTCCCCTCGCCACACCTTCTCTACCTCTTCCCAACCCTTTCTATTTCCTCTTCATTTTCACCTCTCCTTCCGTATCCCTTCAACCTACGCTTTACCCCGTCCCTTTCCTTCCTTCCTTCTTACTCTTGTCTTCTCAGCTTCTATCTTTTTCCCCTCCTCTCTCTTTATGTCTTCTTCCTCCTTTCTTTCCTTTTCTTGTACTCGTTGGTTAGAACTTTCGTAGAATTACTTTTTCTCTGAACAGTTAACCTCGTCATGGACCAATATATCTCTTGTTCTCAGGATACTTCCTGTTTGCTTCTATTTTCTCTTAAGTTCTCATTTGCACCTACCATATCTTTTACCCCCTTTACTCCATTCCTTTTTTCGATCCCTTTCCCACTTCCCTCCATGTTGCCCGCCATCATTCTGTCTTTTTCTCCTCCCCTTTCCTCTCATCTCCCTCCTCTCCCATTTTGCCTTTTCCTTTTTCTTCTTTCCTTCCACTCTCTGTATCCCACATCCCTCCCTCATTTAGACTTCCTGTCCTGCCTGGCCTCCCTCCCATCCTTCTTTTTCTTCTTCCTCTCCTGTTTTTCATTTTTCCAATTCTCGTTATCCTACTTCTTCTGTCACCTTTCTTCTCCAACTTCCCTCCATCCTCTCCTTCACTTCCACTTCTTAAGTATCTGCTCTTCCATTCTTCTACTTTCAATTTTTAGTTCAGCTCTACTCTCTCATGTCTTATCTTTTACTTTTTCTATCCGGATATTCTGCCCTTTTATGCCCTGCCTTTTCTTCCTGTTTCTCCTCTTCCTTCTACTCCCCCTCTCTTGTTTATCATTCTCTTTCTTCTTTCATTTCTTCCATCTAGGCAACTGCTTTTTCTTTTACCATTCCAATCCAAATTTTCTCCCTGCTCATTCTCTCCCTACTCCACATCTTTCCTTGCCTCCCTGTCCTCCTCCTGTACTATAATTCATCTTATATTATATTCTTTAGGTTGTGTTTCACTTTTCCTGTTCCCTTTCCTCTCACCTCTCTCTCTCTCTCTCTCTCTCTCTCTCTCTCTCTCTCTCTCTCTCTCTCTCTCAATCTGTCTATCTCTCCGATTTTTTTCTTTCTAACCTCTTATCTGCCTGACGAAAATAAGTTCAGATGAAACAGAAAGGAAACAGGTGGGGTGAGGGGAGGAGAAGGAGGACATGGAGGAAAAGAGAGAGGGAAACAGGGCGAAGGAGAGTAGCAGAGGGAAGAAAGACGAGGGAGAGGGCGATGGTTAGAGGAGGAAGAAGACGCAGAGTGAAAGTGTTTGGTGAAGGAGGAGGAAGAGGAGTAAATGGAAAGAAACTGAAGAAGATAGAGGGGCCAATCTGGAGGAAGAGGAGATATTGGAGAGAGAGAGAGAGAGAGAGAGAGAGAGAGAGAGAGATTGGCAGATGACATAGTATGACATAGCACCAGGCCAATTACCTCCCTGTCTCATTTTACCGTCCATTACATCATTCATTCATTCCCTCTCTCCCTCTCCCTCTCTCCGTTCCTACTTCTTTGCTCCTCCCTTCCTTTCCACCCCACCCACATGTGCTCTCCTCTTCCCTCTTCTCTCAACTCCTTCGTTTTCTCTCGCTACATTTTATTTCCCTCATCTCCCCTTCCCATTACTTTCTTCCTCCACCTTCTCTTCCCCACACATCCCCTCTCCTGTCTCCCTTCAACCCCTACCCCCTCCTGCCCTTCATTTTATTGCTCTCTTCTTCTCCCTTCTGTCACCCTGTCCTCTTTAAATCCCTTGCTTTCTACCTTGCCTCCCTCTTCTAGTTTTTCTTCCTCTTCCTATTTTCTATCCCTCCTCTCCTTCCTTTGTATCCTTCTTCACCTCCTCACCCCCCTCTCTCTCTCTTCCTCAACTCATCTCCCTCTTCTATCTTATCTTCTCACTTCCTTCTTTTCCTCCCCTCACTGCATCCCTCCTCGTTTCCTCCTTTCCTCATTCCATCCCTCTCCTCCCTCCCTTTCCCCCACCCCCTCCTCCATATCCATTAGCACCTTTTAATTTTATTCAGTTCCTCCGCTCCTTCCTTCCTTTCCCATCTCTTCTCTTTTTTCTTTTCCCTCACTATCTCCCCTCCCCGCTCCTAACCTTGCTTTCTTATTCAGTAAATCACAAAGAAATAGTATGGTGCCTCATGAATGGAAACCAACAAATGCATCCCCGACATTATAAAAAGGCAACAAATTGCAACTTGAAAATTGTCTACCAATAAGATTGACTTCAGTGATGTACAAGTTGTTGGAAACTATTTTCAGATATATTTGTTTAGCACTTAGAACTAAATTACCTCATCAAAGATTCACAACACGGCTTTCAGAATAATCGCTCTTGCCTTACAAATCTCTTGGATTTTTTCTATGATATATTCAGTACATATGATGAAACCACATCTGTTGACATTGTATATCTCGATTTGCAAAAAAACATTTCCTAAAGTTCCCCTTAAAGGACTGCTTCAGAAATTGAACGTGCATGGGTTCAGAGGCAGTGTGCTCGGGATGATGGAAAATTGGTTACAGAACATAAACAGAGGGTCATAATAAATGGTAAAGAATCACTCTGGAGAGACGTTCCTAGTCGTGTGCCACAGGGTTCAGAACTGGGTCCTATCCTGTTTTTAATATACATATGTGATAGAAGTGAGGGTTTAATGTGTAAAATATCCTAATCCTGATGATACAAAGATTGGAGACAGAGCAGACACATCTTTACAGAGGCATGCAATACAGAGTGACTTCGACTGACTGTTTAGTTTGGCCCACACCTGGCAGATAGACTTTAGTATTGAAAATAGAAATGAAAAAGCCAGTTACACCATGAACAATACTCAACTAAATAATGTCAGTCATGAGAAAGACTTAGGAATTAAAATAACAACTGATCTTAAACCAAGCAAAGAGTGTACGGAGCCTGTTAAGAAAGCCAACAAATTAATCGGATTGAGAGGTAGAGCTTTCGAATATAAATCAGATATTATTATCCTCACCATATATGACTCTCTAGTATGCCCTCTCTCAAAGTATTGTGTTCAGTTATGGTTACCTTATTACAAAAAAGACAGAGAGAAACTTGAGAGTACAATGAAGGCTGACCAAAATGATACCTAGATTGTGAAATAAACTATATAATGAGCGTTTAGAAGCCTTAACTAAGCTCAGGTTACGAGGAGATTTAATTCCAGTATTTAAAATATTCAAAGGACAAGATAACATGGCTACTGATAAATACCTCACAGTCGAGCACTTGAATTATACTAGAGGCAATGGACATGAAATAACTGACAAACGATTCCAGTCACATGAAGCTAAATATTTCTTATTTAATAGAGCTGTAAATACATGGAACAAATTGCCTCCCAATGTAGTAAACTGTGATACATTACAAACCTTTAAAGGTTGCTTGGACAAGTATTTGTCTCTGACCCCCAGCTTAATATGTTTACTTCTGAATAATACACTTCTGTATATATAACCTTTTTTTTTTTTTTTTCTCCAGAGCCCGTATGAAAAAACCCGCAATAGATAGATATTGTTGCATTAATATAACATTCATATTAAGTTATGTAGTTTAGAGTAAGATTTCCTTTCATTCTATCCTATGAAATTTCCATGACAGTTTACCTATGCTGCCTGGTAGTCCATCTTATTATTTGCTGCCGGCTTCAGCTGGAGGGTTTGGTGGGTGGATGGGGGGGCCTTCTTGCTTTTCTATCCTTGTTCTTAACTGATAGAATAGTTTTGTTAGTTACAACCTTCCCTATACCAAACAACCACGGAAGGACCAAGAGGTCCTTTTTTTTTTTCTTTCTTTTTTTATATATCCGACTCTGGGCAAAGGCTGCAGGGCCTATTTCTCGGGGGCAGTGACCTATCCCAAGGCCAAGTAGTCCTCCTACACCTCCGCATGTCACCACTTCGGCGCTAACACCCACCGTCCATATTGAATACATGCTAGGGCTGTCTCATACAGGACTGGCGTATTGGTATTAGCGGGGGTATTATTACGACATGTCGGCGGGCCATGTGGTAGATCAGGAAAGTCTGCTTTTTAGGAAATTCAAATCCTTAAACTGTTCCCTGCCCCAGCCGGGATTCGATCCTGGGTCCATTAGGACAGCAGGCCGCCTCTCTACCGATTCAGCCACGCCTCCCCCAACTGCTGTTTGCATTCCTTTGTATTCATTTGTACTTCCTTTCACCTCCGGCCCTCTCTCCCCTCTCCACTCCCCTTACTTGCCTTCTCCCTTCCTTCCTTCCTTCCTTCCTTTTTCCTTTCCTGTCTTGCTGCCACCCCCCCCCCTTACCTCTCTCTCTTCTGCCTTCTTCCCCTCATCCTTTCCACTCTCCTCCTCCCTTCCTTCCTCTCCTCATTTCCTTTTTCTGTTCTGTATTTGTCTATCAATCTGCATATCTATAAGTTTACCTGGCTGTCTGTCTATCTTTCTATTATTCATATTCATCTCTCTCTCTCTCTCTCTCTCTCTCTCTCTCTTTCATATTACTCCTGGTCCTCATTAATAATTTTCAACTCAGATTTGTTTCTCCCACTTCGAGGATATCTTTTGTGTGTTATTCTTACTACTTCCTGACGATTCTGTTCTGCTTTTGAAAAATCTCATTCAGTAAGAAAGGCCTTAGCAAAGAGGAAAAAAATCATTTGGAAGCTACAAAAAATTCAGACTAGCACACCTACATTATATCCTGTTAGATTACCTCCATTCCTGAGTGTGCATCAAAGGAATTTGTTAACTGGTGTCTGAGAAGGTATGTGAGATAGCATTCTTAGTTATCAAAAATCATATATAACTCATATGGTGCAAAGACTTCTTTGATATTTTCTTATAGCACCTACTTGGCATTTTACTCTGCTTTGTAAATCACCCAACATGGCAGGGGTTAATTAATGCTAAATCTAACACCTCCAGTTCAAAAGCTGACGAGATAGTGTCTTATTTTTACTTCTTTCTTGTAAAAAATATATACTTATGGGACACCACAGATAATGAAGTGGTTTATCGAGACTGTATCAGGTTCATTTAGTACTTGGGATCCCTTTCCTCTATGCAAATTTGTCTAGGCAAAGAAAAATAAATGACTGTAGAGAGTACTAGGAAAGTACAGGATCCTCACACCCGAATACTACCCATGACCTCACACCTTGACCTTTGATCGATCTGCACCGAAATCGAGTCACTTCTTCTCTCCCCCCCCCCTCACAAATTTAGTGCAAACACACATTTGTATTGTGATCGGACCAGACATTCATGAGATAGAACCTCACCCTAAACACACACGATGTATAGTACGTGCCACTTTTGAATGAAATCGAATCAACCCTTGTTGCTAGTGCATACAGATATATAGACACAAACACAGAAGCTGAGTCTGTCACAAAAGTTCCGCCTTTAGCGATTCCAGTAACAAAAGCAAAGGACTTCTTCATCTGAGTTAAGGGCATAAGAAAAAAAAAAAAATGTCCTGCAGCAAACTAGGCGATGACCCAACACTAGAACTAAAAATTCGCTTGGCCATGTTCTTAGACTTCTAATGCCAAACTAAGCATGGTCATTACTTAAATGTGTTTTTCTGATGTGTACTATTCTCCTCATCTAGAGGTAACAGAGGACACTGCCAATGGCATTTATTATCATGAACATAATGATGAGTTTGTTACTTTCCCTTACGGGCTGAGAGACTAAAAATGTGTATTCCATTTACTGTTTCCTATGACATTTTTGTAACAGTTTTTACATACTGCTTGGCACCTTTTTATGCTGGCTTCACCTGGAAGATTCAGTGGGTAGGAGAAGCTTTCCTATTTGTCATCCTCTACCTTCGTAGATTTTTTTTTTTATGTGAGGAAGAAGGAACCAAAGGCAACGAGCCTGCAAAACTATTCCTTCCAAGAGAAAAACAAAATATAAGAGAGAGCCAAATTCAAGATCCGATCATTTCCAGATGCCTGGACACACTGCATTTTAAAAACTGGAGATCATAGGTAGTAGGAAACACAGACAGAGGGAGACAGTTCCAGAGTTGACCTGTTGCATAAATGAAAGACTGGGAGTAACGGTTAACTCTTGCATTAGAGAATTGGACAGAAAAGGGATGAGAGTTTGCTGCTAGACGGGTGCTACGCGCCCGTCGTAGGGGTGGAGGAATGCATGCAGACAGTTCAGAGGAGCAGTGACCATTGAAGTAGCGATAGAGAAGAGATAAAGATGCAACAGTGCGGTGAAGAGACAAAGGTTGAAGGGAGTCAGTAAGAGGAGGAGAGTTAATGAGGCGAAAAGCCTTTGACTCCACCCTATTGAGAAGAGCTGTATGTGGGGAGCCTCCCCACACATGAGAGTTGTACTCTACACAGGGGCGGATAAAACCCCTGTATAGAGTCAACAATTGTGCAGGGGTAAAGAAGGAACAGAGTCGGCTTAGCACACCCAATCTCTTGGAAGCAGATTTTACAAGAGATGTAATATGATCTTTCCAAGATAAGTCCCGAGTAAATGAAACCCCAAGCATGTTCAAGGATGATGCAGGATTAAGCTGAATATTATTAAACATTAGTGGGTATTCCTGTGGAAGATTTTGTTGGGTTGATAGGTGCAAAAACTGAGTCTTTGATGCATTAAAAACAACAAGATTATTTTTACCCCAGTTAGACATATGAGCCAAGTCAGACATTAGGTGTGCCATAGCCTCATCCCTTGTTTGTTGAAGTAACTGCTGAGATGGGCGTTGCGGGAATCGAATGGAAAGGTGAAGGGTGGAGTCATCAGCGTATGAGTGGATAGGGTTAGATGTACAGCTTAGAAGGTCATTGATGAATAAAAGGAAGAGAGCTGGTGATAGGACAGAACCCTGAGGAACACCACTGTTAATAGATCTAGGAGAAGAACGATGGCCGTCTACAACAGCGGCTGTAGAAAGACCAGAAAGGAAGCTAGTGATGAAGCACAGATAGAAGGATAGAAACCGTAAGAGGGCAGTTTGGAAATTAAAGATTTATGCCAGACTCGATCGAAAGCCTTAGAGATGTCAAGTGCAATGGCAAAGCTTTCGCCAAAGTCCCGAAAGGAGGATGACCAGGAGTCTGAAAAGTAGGTGAGAAGATCGCCAGTGGAGCGTCCCTGACGGAACCCATACTGACGATCAGAAAGAAGGTTGTGATAGGAAAGATGCTTTCAAATTTTTCTATTAAGAATAGACTCGAAAACTTTTGAGATACAGGATGTTAAAGCAATTGGACGATAGTTAGAGGGTTGGGAATGATCACCCTTCTTTGGGACTGGCTGAATGAGAGCAAACTTCCAGCAAGAAGGAAAGGTACAAGTTGACAGACAAAGGCGAAAGAGTTTGCCTAGGCAGGGTGTAAGCACAGAAGCACAGTTCTTAAGAACAACAGGAGGGACTCCATCAGGCCCATATGCCTTATTAGTATTGAGGCCTGTGACAGCAGAAAATACATCAGCTGAAGAAATTTTAATGTCAGCCATGAAGAAGTCAGAGGGGGGGAAGTGATGGAGGAACAGCACCGGAATCGTCTAAGGTGGAATTGGAGGAGAAAGTCTGTGCAATGAGATCTGCTTTATCAGTAGAAGAAATAGCTACAGAGCCATCAGAGTAGAAAAGAGGAGGGAAGGATGATGAGGTAAAGTTGTTAGAAAGGTTTTTGGCAAGGTGCCAGAAGGAGCGGGAAGAATTCGAGTTAGAGAGTTGAGAGCAATTAGTACGGATGAAATTATTTTTGGCAGAGCGAAGAACAGACTTAGCACGATTCCGGGCAGAAACGTATAAAAGATGTGATTCAGGGGTGGGTTGGCTCCGGTACCTTTTATAGGCCCTCTCCTTGTTGTGGACAGCATTAGAACAAGCGTGATTAAACCTAGGCTTTCGTGCATTAGTCAAAGGATATGAGAAAGGAATGTATGCTTCCATGCCTGAAAGAATGACCTCTGTAATGCGCAAGGCACACCCAGATGGCTCCCGGCCATGGAAGCAATAATCATTCCAGGGAAAATCAAAGAAGTACTGCCTGAGGGCCTCCCAGTCCGCAGCTCCGAAGTGCCACGGACGACGTTTCTTTGGAGGGTCCGCAGGCCGTATTGGAGCGATAGGACAGGTTAAGGTGATAAGGTTGTGATCGGAGGAGCCCAATGGAGAGAAAAGACTAACAGTGTAAGCAGAAGGATTAGTTGTAAGGAAGAAGTCAAGTATGTTGGAACTCTCTCCAAGGCGATCAGGGATACGGGTAGGGTGCTCCACAAGCTGCTCTAGGTCATTAAGGATAGGAAAGGTGTAGGCTTGTTCACCAAGTGGATCAGTGAAAGGAGAGGAGAGCCAAAGGTGGTGGTGAACATTGAAATCTCCTAGAATGGAGATTTCAGAGAAAGGAGAAATGGATAGAATGTGTTCCATCGTAGAAGTAAGATAGTCAAAGAATTTTTGATAGTCAGTAGAATTAGGAGATAAGCAAACAGCACAGATATATTTAGTCAGAGAATGACAGGAAAGCCGAAGCCAGAGTGTAGAGAATTCGGAAGAATCAAGTTCAGGAACACGAGAGCAAGGTAAGTTGTTGCGTATATATACACAACAGCCACCTTTGGCTTTGAAATGAGTATAGAGAAAGTAGGAGGATACAGGAAAGGGTCTGCTGTCAGTTGCCTCAGACAGCTGAGTCTCAGTTAGAAAAAGAAGGTGAGGTTAGAGAAGGAGAGGTGGTGCTCAACAGAGCAAAAGTTAGAGGAAAGACCACGAATGTTGCAGAAATGAAGAAGAAGAGAGTCAGACAGTGGTTCCAGGCATCTTGAGTCGTCACCGGGAGAGGGGCAGAAGGTGGGGGCATTAATGGTCCCCCCCCCTGGGGACTCCGAGGCTATGTTATTTGATGACATTTTTTCTTTTTAAATTTTGAAATGGAAGTGTGGTGTGTAATGTGCATGTAGTTTGGTGTTGATAGTTAGAGAAACTTGTACTGGAGAGCATGCTGGCCTACTCTCTGTGTTACTGAGACACTGAAAAAGTTCAGCAAAGGGGGATGGTCGGGACCTAATCCCGAGGGCTGATGAAACGGGAGCTCCAGCTCTCCCTATCATCAGCTTACCATCCACCTTGGGAGTACTGCCCTGCTCGACTGGTGCTACAGTCTACTCCACCCGTCTTAGCTTATTTTACAACAAACAATGATTATGGTGTTGCTTCTCTCCTTTGTACCCTTTGCTCCATTCCTTCTCTCTTACCTTCCTTCCCTCCTCCCCACTCTCTTTTCGTACATCCTTCCTTCATTCATTCCCTCCCTCACTCCTTCCCTCCCCTTCCTCGTAAACTTCACTCTCTCTTTCGCCAATAGTCAGCATTTCTTCCTGTTTCTCTTGTCGATGCCAGACCTTTCATGCTTTCCTTCCTTCCTTCCAGTCATCCTTCATTTATCTTTCCATATATTCACACCAACAGTTTTTTCTCTCCTCCTTTGTTTATTTATTTATTTATTTACTTATTCATTGATTGATATATTTACTCATTGATCGGATTCTCTCGTTCATTAACATAAGTTTCGTTATTTATATATATTTTTTAATGTTTAACATTCGTTCACTAATCCATACGCTCATACCTTCATTTAATATTTCATTCATTCACTCATTCCCTTTTTATTGTTTTTTTCATAACCATTCATAATTTTTTATACGTTTATTCCTACATCTTAAATTATTTTCTTTCAATAGCTCTTAAATAAATGTAATTCATTTCATTTTTCATTCAGTTCCTCTTGTCTCTACCCTTTTCCTCCTCTCCTTCCTTCTTTTCATAAATTTCTTTCCTTCGACCATTTTCTCTTCCCTCACGGATTTCTCGTTTCTTCCCCCCCCCCCTCCTCTCTACTAATAACATCATCATCGACATTGTTTTTATAATCAGATATTCCCCTGCTGCCTTTTCTGTCAGACATCCTATCCTTCCCTCCTCTCTCTCTCTCTCTCTCTCTCTCTCTCTCTCTCTCTCTCTCTCTCTCTCTCTCTCTCTCTCTCATTCTTCCCATCCCTTCCGTCACGGGAAGTAGGGAGGAATGTCTCATACTTCCCTTCCCTCACTTCCTTCCTCCACTCTCCTCTCTTCCTCCTTTCCTCCCTTCTTTCATCTCCTACCTTCTGTCTGTCTATCTGTCTGTCTGTCTGTCTGTCTCTGTCTGTCTGTCTGTCTGTCTGTCTCTGTCTCTGTCTCTCTCTGTCTCTCTCTCTCTCTCTCTCTCTCTCTCTCTCTCTCTCTCTCTCTCTCTCTCTTCTTTCCCCTAAAATCCGTTTCTTCAGTTCACTTTCCTTCTTGTTTATCTTCAAGTTTTCATATTATTCGTAATTACCATATGCTCTTTCCTGCTCCTCCTTCTTCAGCTCCTTTTTGCTTTCTCCTTGTCTTAAGGTTTTTAGTGTTTCTAACTAATATCTTTGTCTGTACTGATAGCTGTCATTCGGATTCTACTCATACTGAGTTACAAGAAAGTAAGAACTTTGATTAAAGCTCGAAATTCGAAAAAAAAAAAAAATGCAGAGATAAAAATGAAACAAAAAATATAGAATGTGGCTTCAAAGTTATGACGATAAAAAGAAGCAATATATCTCGTATGAAATATTGCTAAGGGCTGGGGAGAGAGAGCGTTGAGATATCATACTGTAAGCCATATAAATCCTTATATAAAAACTGTAACAATGGTGAAGCTGGCATATGTTCTGTTAATTACTAAGCAGTAGATTTGATCCGTACCTACCTACTCAACAGTACTTAATCATTCCACTTTTTGAAGTGCTCCCTAATTTGAATATAACCATTTGGCGGTACCAGTTCGTAGAAGGTTACAATTTTTTTTTTTTTTTACTTTGTAGGCTATTTTCTTATGTCCTTATTTCCTTATTAGTTTATGTTATTTATGCACATTACGTCGGTGTAAAAGAGACATTAACAACACACGAAAGAAACAAAATATTAAGGTGTACGAAGATAATACCGGTACATAACTGAAGAGGAAGTATTAAGTAGCCTCGTCAGTCTGTGAGTACCCTATTTTCAGTTGTCCCAGCAATTACTTTATATTATTTTATTGTTCTAGTATGAGTCTAGACATTTGTAAACAATGAGTCATATTTTACCTCGTGCGAGGTTTGGCTATCGTAGTCCGGAACACTAATCCTTTCAGATGAGTGACGTCTTACTCATATCAGTGTGACCACTGACAAGTGATAATATTCAGCTTAAAGGGGGATCTCTTGCTCTGAATAATGGAAGCAGCATATGATCTCTCCAGTTTTAATGTCTCTGGAAAGCTTAATGAAATCTGGACACAGCAAGAATAAGGTAAAAATTATGTCACAGGAGTGAACTGATTATACTCGTAGGGTCATTTGTTGGTCTTTGTCTCAGCAGGGACTGCATAACTACACAACCTCCAGCCGTTTCTTACGAACACGAACCTACACGAATCTCATAACCTGACGCACCTGGCGCCGTCGAATATTTTGGTAGCGGTTGGGCTATAATCATTATTGCCTGTACTTCATTTTCACCCTAACCCTATTTCCCTATAGTACATAAATGTTGGAGGGATCCAGAACACAACAGGAATCCCCATAAGCAGCAAACCAGTCCACTGAGTAGCCAGTAAAATGGGTCATTTCATTCACTCATCAATTGAATGTTGAAATCCTCAGGAAGTAAACTGTAAATATTATTATTAGGTTAATATATGTACAGTATACAAAAAATATTCTAGAAATGAAAACAAGTATACCGGTAATATTAACCGTAATTTACCTAAATGATATAATTATTGATGTATGTTACTAGTAAGCACTAAAACACTAAAAAACAAAACCAATATGCATCGGCAATAGTAGCAGCATCCTAACTCTAATTCCTAATTGGGTAGACAAGTAAAATATTAACGTCTAATGAACACCTTTATTAGAACAGAAAAGTACTACAAAACAGTGGACCCTTTTTTTGTTTCACTTAAAAACTAATGTATATAAAGTATTTCACGCTGCTTTCATATGTCACTACTATTCTTCATGGATGTCCATACTTCTTTCATTCCGTCTCCCTTCTTCTTCCTCCTCTAATTTTCTTCTTCTTCTTTTCTTATTCCACCTTTTTCTTCCACTCACTCTCAAAACTTACCTTCCCTCACTCTACATTCTTCTCCCCTTCTCTTCCAGTTCATTTCTTTCCCCCGAGTATTTCCCTAACTTTCTCTTTCTCCGTCTTCCATTTCCTCTTTTCCTTCCCTCTCTTCCCCGTTTTTCCTTTTGTTTCTTCATCCCTCCGCTTATCTCCTTCTTTTCTTCATTTCCGTCTCTGTTCTCCATTGCGTTTCATTTTCTCTCTTCTCGTACCTCGTCCTGTCCTGCTCTTCTTCCACCTTCTCTGCTTTCTTGTTCTTTCCTGTTTTTCGTTTACTCCTTCCCCTTCCCTTCCTCCTCTTGTAGTCTGCTCCCTCATGCTTTGCTTCCTTTTCTTCTCTCATTTTTCTCTAATTCATTTCTTCTTTCTTTTCCTCCTGTCCTTCATCCCTTCCTCCTCTCTCCATGCCCTTCTAAGTATGAATCAAACGACTAGCTTTGAATTGTTTCTTATACTATGCCCCCCCCCCATATTTCTCTCCATTTTCCTCTCTGCCATTTTCTTTCCTCATTTCGTCTCCTTCCACTTCTTCTCTATCATTCTTTTCTCCATTTTTGTTCTATTCCCCTTCCTTTCTGGTTATGATGCAGCTGAATAACAATATGGTAATTGATAAAGTGCTTCACAACAGATCGTTCGAGTTTCGCTGGGGGTAAAAATTTATCGTCAACAATTTTTGTTCCAATGCTTTTCCATTTCTTCTCCATCCATCCAGTTCATCCCTCCTCGTTCTCCCCTCCTACATTCTTCTTCCATTATTGCCGTTTCCAATCTTCGTCCTTCCTGTCACGAATCAAGTTCGCGACATTCCCCTTTGTGAGAAGCCACGAACTATTAGTGGAAAACTCACTGTGTATCGCTCAGCTAACCGTTTCTCCCTCCATTTCGGGGTATACTTTTCAAAACATTCGTCACTGTTTTCAGAAGTGACCGATTTAATGCATGTCACTAAGTGCTGTACTGAGCGATACTATTGTTTCTTTATTGTTCGCCCCTGCTTGCACTTGACCGTTAGAAAATGCGGCCTACTGCTCCCCTTTTGTTCCCACGACTTACTCAGTCGTGTTTGCTGTGACGGAGAAAGGTTCTGTGCTCAAGAAGTGTGAGAGGTCAGCTAGCACCCCAAGCTCCACTAGTACAGTTAATCCCAGTACTCCCACCCCCCGGGTGATACATAGCATTCATCGACCGGTATTTCCTTTTGTATAATCCTAGTTTTAAGAGTTTAGTTAAGGTGTTTTTTCCTAGGCGTAAGTATTTAGCTTTTGTGTGAGTGAGTGAGTGCGTCTCATTGATTTGATTTGAATTGTAACGTTAAATTTATTTTTTGTAATCAATAAATTTAACAGTTCTTTTCTTGAGCTTAATGTAAAGTAAAATCTTGTTTCATTTCTCCAAATTAAGCTTATTTTCCATATAGCTCCTAGCTTGCATAAACGTTTGCCTTCATAACTGGTACTTAGACCAGTCTTGTTGTATTAACTTAAAATCCGTTGTGCCAGATAGGAGTTAAAGCATCAGCAAGAACCTGATATTATTATTAGTATTAGTTATTTATTGTCAGGGGTGAAGTAACTTTCTCCAGAGGCTAACAGTACCAATTCAGCATTTGTGAGTAATTAGTCTCTGCTGTGTACTGTTGAGAAAGTTTATAAATTCTCGTTCTTAGAGAATCGTTGCTTGATTTAGCAAGACAATCATTGTCTCTGCTCTTTAATATTATTGAATATTATTATCAATCAAATAATATTTAAGCATATATTTTTAAAAATACCATGATATTATAAGAACCCCGTGACAATTGGCGACCTCGCCAGGATATTAACTCCTAGCTATAAAGCTATTCACAAGATAGTGCTCACTCATTCATATTTAGGTATTTATCATTAAAGTTTATAGGCACACACTGCAGGAACGGACAAAACTATCTATGTCTCGTCCCATCCCTGGCCAGAAAAAGTCAGCTCGGATACGGCCCTGGGTCTTCCTTTTGCCCATGTGACCTCCTGAGGCTGAACAATGACCCCATTGTAACACTGCTAGGCGGTACTTGGCGGGAACGACAAACTGCAGTCGAACCTCGCCCTCGGGTGTTCGTGACTCACGGTAGAGCCGTCCTTGTTTTCGAAGGAACTTGGCTCGACCTCCCCGTGAATACTTTATCACTCGACCCTTTTGTTTGTTCCGCACGGTAGCAAGTGTCGGGTCAGAATGTTGTCCTTGTACAACAAGTTGACTACACATCAGATCTTGCGGCGATTCAATGATCACTGGGGTGACACAGTCTGGAGCCTCAGCCATGGCTTGTGTTACCGCAGCAGCCGAAGTCTGAGTAGCGTCATCGGAGCAACTATCCTTGACTCCATTAATATTTCCAATGATGAGTTCAAATAAAGGTTCTGGCATGACAACTGCAAGTGTCATACCAGTATAAAATGGAGATGCCACCTGGATACATGCCTCAGGGAACAATCTCACTGATCCATCAATAAGCTTTGCATGGATCTGTCGACCTGTATACTGCTCAGGCCGAACTAAACTCTGCATAACAGAGCAACCTGAGGAACCATTATCTCTCAGGACCTTCACAGGAATGTTTCCCACAAACCCTGGCTGAACAAGGAAGGTACTGTCACCTGTGGGAGGGCCTGTGGAGGAAGCAGCTAGCCACTCATGAGGCTGCTGAATTGATGCGGCAAACATTGTGCCTTGTGAATTATAAGGAGATGGAACATTGGCCATCGGTGGAGGGGGGTTCACTGTCACTGTGGGACTAGTGAACTGTGGGGAAGTACCCACACTGGTAGGGACGTGACCACCAGGCTGCTGCTGAGGAATGAAGGCTGCATTCGCTTCCTGCCTCTTTTGAGCTGGTGGTGAAAAAGTTTGTCCCGACGGTCGGTTGCGTGGCTGATACTGCTGCTGGTTAGGGTACTTGTTGTACCTCTTCCACTCAGGTTTCTGAGTGTTTTGCCCCTGGTCCTTCTGCGATTTGCTTGGACCTTGGCCATTATTCTGAGAACGGCCTTGGTGCTGGGATTCAGTCTGAGACGGCTTCCCAGACTTATCAGGTTTTCTGTTCCAGGTGTTTTGCGTATGAGTTTGGTACCCGTACGCAGTAAAGAATGCGTCAGCCTTCTCTGCCATTTGGCTGGCATCTTTCACCTGGCAGATCTTAAGCTGTGCTATGAGCTCAGCAGGCCACGACCTCTCTAGCTGTGTACGCAGCATAAGGTCAATTATCCCCTCACGTGTGGAAGGAGTTTCATCTTTCTCCATCCACTCATTTAAGTAAGCTGTGAGACGATCAAGGAACTGAACAGCTATCTCCTTGTCTTGGAGACGAGCTCTCATGAACTGAACTTTGGCGTCGTCTACTGTGAGACCATACGCCTTAATGAGTGCAGCTTTCATCATCTCATATGTGAGATTGTCTCCACGAATTCTGTGGAGAATATCGAGGGCAGGGCCCTCAAATAAACTAAGAAATTGGATCCGCTTAGCTGCCTCATCCAGTTGATACATGTCTGCCATGTCCTCAAAACGAGCTATGTACGGCTCGATTCGCTCGCTTTCCTTGTATGAAGGAAGCTTGATGCGTGGGGTCGCCAGGACATGTGCAGGGAGAACGCTCGTGGAGCTCTGACCAACTGCACCAGATGTATCTGAAGCCAAGGAATCTCGCTTGAGCTTCATCATTTCATATTCGTGTTTTTCACGTGCCTCACGTTCGGCACATTCGTGCTCTCGTTCTCTCTCTCGTTCCTCACGCTGTTCTCGCTCATGTTCCAAGTCGAGTTCGCGCTGTTTTTGCTCGTGTTCACGCTGTTCTCGTTCGTGTTCCAAGTCGAGTTCGCGCTGTTTTTGCTCGTGTTCACGCTGTTCTCGCTCGTATTCGCGCTGAATTCTACGCTCTTCATGAGCATCATTCTCACGCTGCTGCTCCTGATTATGCCGTGAGAATATATACTCTTTAATTTCGGTTGGGTCCGAAAGACCCATTTCTTTGGCTTCCTGTAAAAATACAGTAGTAGCCATGGCGCTAATTTATTAAGCAAACCGAAATTGAGTACTGACTGCTTCGCAAACGAATGCTAATAAACACAAGTAAAGAATACAGACACAAGCTAGTGGTGACCAGTCTTATCTAGTTAACTGGCAAAGATAACTCAAAAATGTAAATGACTGGGAAGACTCAATAATAAACACAATGGGCACGGCGACTTCCCAGGAGTGAATAAAATCGTCTGGCGTTACCAAGAATAAACTAGAGTTAGGTACTCTATTGATTAATAAAGCAAAATTCACTTGCTAAATTAAGGGTAAACACCAGTAAACTTGTGCCTATAAATTTTAATGATAAATACCTAAATATGAATGAGTGAGCACTATCTTGTGAATAGCTTTATAGCTAGGAGTTAATATCCTGGCGAGGTCGCCAATTGTCACGGGGTTTTTATAATATCACGGTATTTTTAAAAACATATGCTTAAATATTATTTGATTGATAATAATATTCAATAATATTAAAGAGCAGAGACAATGATTGTCTTGCTAAATCAAGCAACGATTCTCTAAGAACGAGAATTTATAAACTTTCTCAACAGTACACAGCAGAGACTAATTACTCACAAATGCTGAATTGGTACTGTTAGCCTCTGGAGAAAGTTACTTCACCCCTGACAATAAATAACTAATACTAATAATAATATCAGGTTCTTGCTGATGCTTTAACTCCTATCTGGCACAACGGATTTTAAGTTAATACAACAAGACTGGTCTAAGTACCAGTTATGAAGGCAAACGTTTGTGCAAGCTAGGAGCTATATGGAAAATAAGCTTAATTTGGAGAAATGAAACAAGATTTTACTTTACATTAAGCTCAAGAAAAAGAACTGTTAAATTTATTGATTACAAAAAATAAATTTAACGTTACAATTCAAATCAAATCAATGAGACGCACTCACTCACTCACACAAAAGCTAAATACTTACGCCTAGGAAAAAACACCTTAACTAAACTCTTAAAACTAGGATTATACAAAAGGAAATACCGGTCGATGAATGCTATGTATCACCCGGGGGGTGGGAGTACTGGGATTAACTGTACTAGTGGAGCTTGGGGTGCTAGCTGACCTCTCACACTTCTTGAGCACAGAACCTTTCTCCATCACAGCAAACACTAGACTGAGTAAGTCGTGGGAACAAAAGGGGAGCAGTAGGCAGCATTTTCTAACGGTCAAGTGCAAGCAGGCGCACAATAAAGAAACAATAGTATCGCTCAGCACAGCACTTAGTGACGTGCATTAAATTGGTCACTTCTGAAAACAGTGACGAATGTTTTGAAAAGTATACCCCGAAATGGAGGGAGAAACGGTTAGCTGAGCGATACACAGTGAGTTTTCCACTAATAGTTCGTGGCTTCTCACAAAAGGGGAATGTCGCGAACTTGATTCGTGACACTTCCCACTACATTTACTTCCTTTTCGATTCTCGTTCTCTACTTCTTTCCTCTCGCATATTCTCTTCCTCCGTTTTTCTAATCGCTCCTGCCCTTCTACCGTCTCTCTCCTCATGGTTGCAGTTCGTTCATTTTCTCTCTTCATTCTTTCTATGTATCTTTCTTCTAGCCTTGCTTCCATCTTCCTCCAGTGCTTTCTTAGCTACTCAATTAGCTGTTCATCTACTTACCGGCCTACCTACATTCCTATCCACTTACTAACTTACCTACCTACTAGCTATCCACCTGCCTGCCTACCTACATACCTTTTTACCTACCTACCTGTCTACTACCAATCAGCCTACTTACGGGCCTATGCACCTAACTACCTGCCTATATTACTACCTCCTCCCAGCCTATCAACGCATTTCCTCTAGCACCTTCGATCCTTCCCTCTCCTTATTTCTCTTTCCTCCCTGTTCCCTCCTTCCTGCCCCCCTCAGACTCTTTCCACCTCACCTCCTCTATTGTCCTTCTCTTTCCTTCCTTCCAAGATTCTTCACTCTTTTCTTCCTCCAACTTCTGTATCTCTCTCATTCATACTCAGCAATGATATTTATTTTAAACGTTAATTATTTGATGCTAAGCATTTATACTTCACGTGCTTTCAACCATTCTCCACATTCGTTATTCTTTTCTTTCCTGCTTTTCTTGTATGGATCCTTAATACTTAACATTAATGTTAGATTTCCTTTATAACAGTTCCTCTTTTATTAAATAAATTTTATATGTAGAAAGATGTAGTCTGCAAGATTTATTCCCTTCCGAACAATACGTTTAAGTTACAGAAGATAGTGTATATATGTCTGCGAGTGTTTTTACGTGCGTTGACCTAAATATATATGAATATATGTGAGTGTGCTTACGGAATGTATGAGCGAGGATGGTGTGGGTTCGAGTGAGGGCATTTTGATGGTGGAATCACGGCGACATGGAGACGATTAAGACGTATGATTATAGACAACCACACTCACACACACACACACACACACACAAATGTATGTGTGTGTGTGTGTGTGTGTGTGTGTGTGTGTGTGTGTGTGTGTGTGTGTGTGTTGCACTGAGCGCAACACAGCGACCACCAATTGGTCTAAGAGCCGAACATTTGGCATTGTCCTGTGACCATTACCTTTGACCAACTGCTCTCTAAATCAGTTTATTTCATTCTTTACTGATCGTTAAGTCTTCCAGCAAGTTTGATTCAGATTGGATCAAATTTGTTTGACTTGACCTTTTTCTGTGATGTTGATCTTTGATTGATTATTCTGAAAATTATATTCCTTATAATTGCCTTTACCTTAACCCTAGATAGGTAACGTGGGGTATCAGAAACCCCAGTCCCCGAAATTTAATTTTTAAAAATATGAGCATAGGTATACATGGCAAGTGATGAGAAGGGTGGGTGGTGAACTGAATGAAAGGAAGGCAATGATTGATTATGTGTGTGTGGATGAAAGGATGCGAAGATGTGTAATGGATGCAAGAGCTTATAGAGGTTGGGGGTGTGGACTTTCTGACCACTGCTTGGTGGTGGCCAGAATCAAAATCCAAGCAAGATGGAGAAACAGAAGACGGGAAGCACGGGAAGCAGGAGTAGTTGCAAGGAGAGTGGAAAGGTTACAAGAGGATGAGAAAACGGCAGAATATATGAGAGAAGCAGATAGGGGACGTGGAAGGTGTGTACAGGATATTCACAGAAGAAATATGTGCAGCATGTGATCTGGTGTGTGGGATGAAGAGAAGACGGAGGGGGGTGCAAGGAACAGCGAGATGGAATGAAGAGGTGAGACAGGCTGAGGCACAAAAGAAGAAAGCATACAATTAATGGTTGAGAAATACGGTCGTGGAGGAAGTTGAGTGGCGGAAGAGAGAGTTATATGTAGAAAGGAAAAGAGAGGTGAAAAGATTAGTAAGAGAGAGTAAGAAGAGAGTGGATGAGGAATTTGGAAGGAATTTGAGTGTAGAGTGGAGGGACTGTAAGAAAATGTTCTGGAAAGAGGCGAAGAGAGTAATACAGGGTGGCAGTGAAGTTAGCAAGGGAATGAAAGATAAAAATGGTAGATTACTATGGAGAAGGGAGAAAAGTGAGCAGATGGAGAGAACACTTTAAGGAATTGTTGAACATAGAGAATGGAAGTAATGCGAGTTTAAGTGGCTGGGGAATGGCTGGGAGAAGGAGGGAGGTGAGACAACAGGAAGAAATCAGTAGGATAGAAGTTGTGGAAGCAATGAAGAAAGTCAAATTGGGGAAAGCTCCAGGAATTGATGGAGTGTGTGGTGAAATGCTGAAGCATGGGGGAGAGATAGTAGTAGAATGGATGTGGAAGATGTGCAGATTGGCCTGGGAGGAAGGTAGAGTCCCGGAGGACTGGAAGTCAGGTATAATTATTCCCTTGTACAAACGAACAGGGGAAAAAGAAGTGTGTGGTAATCATAAGGGCATTTGTCTTCTTAGTGTAATAGGAAAAGTATATGGTAGGATACTTATTGATTGCATTAGGGAAAGAACAGAGGAATTAGTTGGAGAAGAACAGGGAGGCTTTAGGAAGGGAAGAGGTTGTGTAGATCAGATATTCATTCTTAGATCTTTAGTGGTGAAGTTTCTAGAGAAGAGAAAGAAGTTGTATGCGGCTTTCATGGATTTGGAGAAAGCATATGACAGGGTGGATAAACAAGGATTGTGGAAAGTATTAAGAATATATGGAGTAGATGGGAAGTTGTTGAATGCTGTTAAGAGTATGTTTGATGGTGCTAAGGCTGCAGGGCAAGTGGGTGATGAACTGAGTGAATTTTTCTCTTTGAAGGTTGTGTTGAAACAGGGATGTATCATGTCTCCATGGTTGTTCAATCTGTACATGGATGGTGTAATAAAAGAGGTACAAGGTAGGGCAGTGAATGTTGGAGTGGCCCTGGTGAGAGAGGGTAGTGTTTGGAAACTCCTTGTACTGTTGTTTGCAGATGATACTGTGTTGTTGAGTGAAGACGAAGGGGAGCTGCCAGGCTTGGTGGATGAGTTTGGGAGAGTGTGTAAGAAGCGGAATCTAAAGGTGAATGTAGGGAAGAGTAAAGTGATGGTCTTTGAGAGAGGTGAAGTCGATGAATGTACAGTGAGGTTGGATGGTGAGGAAATGGAAAATGTGAGTACGTTTAAGTACTTGGGTAGTGTGATGAGTAAGGATGGAAATTTGCAGGGTGAAGTGCTTGAGAGGGTGCAACAAGGGAGAAAGGTTGCTGGTTCCTTGAAAGCAGTGATAAGAAACAGGGAAGTGAGCATGAAAGTGAAAAAGTTACTACATGACAGTATTGTGATACCAACTCTAACGTATGGAAGTGAAGCTTGGACGTTGTTGGAAGAACACAAGTCAGGAGTGAGAGCAGTGGAAATGAGTTATTTAAGAGGAGCCTGTGGAGTCACATGGAGAGACAGGCTGACAAATGAGGATATAAAGGAGCGTTGTGGTGTGGATGTGGATGTGATAGGAAGCGTTAGGAGAAACACACTGAGGTGGTTTGGCCATGTGGAGAGGATGGAGGGTGAGAGACTGATGGGGAGAGTGTATGTGAGTGAGGTGGAGGGGGGAGAGGGAGAGGGAGACCGAGGATGAGAAGAAGGGATGGGGTGGAGAGGTATATGAGAGAGGGGGGTGTGAGTTGGGAGTGGGGCAGTGCAATGGCGGGGGACAGGGCGACGTGGAGGCGATTTGTTTGTGGCCACCCCGTGCGGGATTGAGGCGTCTGGCAATAGATAGATAGATAGATGAGCATAAGGTCTACAGATCTGTCCGTCTCATTACCTTCATGCCTAGTGATGCTCTTCATGGGGATAATGGGGTCATAGCTGTACCTGTCTCTGATTTTGCTCTACGGAACCACTGGGGTATGTCATACCCCAGGTTACCTATAAAATAACTTCAGTTGAGCCCTCATGTGATTTTTTTTATTTTAATGTGCTGTCTTTCTCCTTTTGTATACAGAAGGTCCCAACATCAGTCTACCGCAAGCCACCCAAGGAATCACGATATTACTTTTCAGTTTTGCAAAATTTAATTTTAAAATTTGTGTACCTAAAATTTCACCATTTTTTGAAAACTTAAAAAAAAATCCTTTTTTTTTCATTTAAACTCTATTTTTCTGGCCTTATTCAAAGATAATTGGTTGAATTATTTGTGTATCGAAGCATTTTGAAATATCTCAAGCGGAAATATATATATATTTTTTTCTTGGGGTACGTTATACCCCACTTTACCTGATATAGTAACAAAAAAAAAGTTTACGTATCCAGGGTTAACCAGTGCATAAAGTTTGGCATCAGTGGGAAAAACACTTCAAGTTGACCTTGCCATGTGACCTTGACCTTTGATTTGTTGTTCTCAAAAGCAATGGATCAGCCCCTTGACTGATCCTCAAGACTTGAACTAAGTTGGATCCAAATTTGCTCAGTACAGTTTTTGCTGTTTTGCTCATAAACATATGGATTGGAGACTGTCCTTGCCCTGTGACCTTAACCTTTGTTCTATTGTTCTGAAAGCTGAAAGACTTCTTTCTTGCTTTACCCTAAACACTTCTGCTAAGTTTTTTCTAAATAAGATAAACATTGCATAAAGGAACATTTCAGGATAAAAAAAATATGACTTAGTTCTGTGACCATGTCATTTCATCTGTTGTTTTCTAAAACAGTAGGTAAGCCCCTTGATGAAGCCTAAGCCCTTACACCAAATTTGACCGATTCGGATATAAATTCCTTTAGTTATTTTGCTCACACACACACTGTGCAAAGCTACAAAAATGATGTTGAAACCACGTATGCTGAAATGGTGAAAGTAAAGAAAAACTTAGAAACAAGGGTGGAAGAAAAAAACATTAAAAAAGAAGTGGAAAGAATATTCCAAAACAATCCAAAGTTAGTCAGAGATTCAGTAGATATCAACAAATCTATAGTAAGCACTGGTATAGAAGAGGAAGAAGTAAAAAACAAGATCTCAAGAGACAAAAAGAAGATGGCAAATGTAATGAGCTTACTGAAAGAAGTATCCGAGGAAATCTGTAGTAAAGACATAGAGGAACACAAAAGGTTAGGGAAATACAAGAAAAGCAAGTCAAGACCTCTAAAGGTAACTTTCCAGAGTGTAAGCACCGTGGAGGAGATACTAAAAAATGCAAAGAATCTTATGGAAAAAGAGGAGTTCAAAAATGAATGGATAAAAAGATGCCTAACACAAGAGGAACTGGAATTACTGAAAGAGAAGAGAGAGGAAGTAAAAACAAAAAGTGAGGAAAGATCAGAAGAGGAGAAGAACACATTTTTTTTTACAAAGTAATAGGATTGCAGGTACGAAAGTGGTACATAAACAGGAGGGAATAAAAAGGAGGAAGGTAGTAGAACCATGTCAAGACAAGTATATAAACAAGATCATTAAGTTGATGTACTCAAATGTGGATGGAATGATATCTAAATTATTAGAGGTGAATGATTATGTCAGAGAAAATGAACCACATATAATATGCCTAACTGAAACAAAATTAACACCAAGGATATCAAATGACATACTAAACTTAGAGGAATATAATATATGGAGAAGAGATAGAAACTTAAAAAAAGGAGGAGGAATTATAATATTAACTAAGAAAAATCTAAAAGTCAATGAAATAAAACTAGATATACCCTCAAAAGTAGAACTGATCGCAGTAGAGATCAACACATCTGAAGGGAAAGTAATTGTAGCCAATTCGTACATGCCACCCAGATCAAACACATGGGAAAGAGACGAATATGAGGACCTGGCGGAGAGTACAATTCAGAGTTTAAGAGCATTACTACATAAAATGGAAGTGAAATCGGAAAGAATTATACTAAATGGAGATTTTAATACAAATATAAATTGGAACACTCTACATATAATAAACAAAGAAAGCTGTTGGGACCAAAACCTCCTGGATCTCATGCAAGAGTTTTTCCTAACGCAACATGTAAGGGAAACCACCAGAAAAAGAGGACTCGACGTACCTTCAGTGCTAAATCTCATATTTACGAGGCAAGAAAATGATACTGACAGTTTAATATATCACCCTCCACTCGGCAAAAGCGATCATGCAGTACTAAATTGCAACATCAGGATAGCATATGACATAGTTAACAGCAATGAAAGTTACAAAAAGAGCCTAAACTATTAAAAGGGAAATTATCATGACCTAAAGAAGTATTTCTTAGAAGTTGATTGGGAAAATGAGCTTAGAGGACAAGATTTAAATGCTGTATATAAAAAATTCTGTGAATTTTATGAAATACGAGTCCAGAACTACATCCCACAGCACAAAGAAGCAGATAAGAAAATACAGAAATGATTCAATACAGAATGTAAAAAATCAAAAGAAAGAAGAGATTTGTTGTGGAATAGATACAGAAGACACAATAGTGAAAGGGCATATAATAATTACAAACAGGCAAGAAACGATTATACAAGAATAAGGAGGGAAGCCCAAAAACAGTTTGAGGAGGATATCATAAATAAAAGTAGTGATCAACCGAAGCTATTTTACAGCTACATCAGAAGCAAAACCAAAGTAAAAGATATAATACAATCCATTACGGAGGAGGGAATCACCTATACACAAGAGAAAGATATTTGTGAAGTACTAAATAAGAATTTCCAATCAGCTTTTACGTAAGAAAAAAATTTTGAGAGGGACAATGTGGAATATGCAAGCCCACACATACTACCAGATATACATGTGTCAGAAAAAGTAATACAGGAGGAGTTAAGTAAATTAGACAGAGGAAAAGCAAATGGTCGTGATGAAATTTCATGTTGCGTGCTACGAGAATGTGCAAAGGAGTTAAGTAAACCATTATTTTTAATTTTCAAGAAATCCTTGAGTCAAGGTAAACTACCTGATATTTGGAAGAAAGCAAATATTGTCCCCTTATTCAAGAAAGGGAATAGACAAAATCCACTCAACTACCAACCAGTATCACTGACCAGTGTTGTAAGTAAGGTGTTAGAAAAGCTTATAAGAAAAGCTTGGGTAAATCATCTAGAAGAACACAGTATGATAACAGAAAGACAGTTTGGTTTCAGAAAAGGAAAATCATGTGTTACTAATCTGTTGAGCTACTATGACAGAGTAACAGAGACAATACAGGAAAGAGAGGGATGGGTGGACAGTATCTATTTACATTTCAAGAAAGCATTTGACACAGTATCACACCAAAGACTTTTATAGAAACTGTACCATCAAGGAGGAATTCGAGGCAAACTGTTTAGTTGGATGCAAGACTTTCTCATAAAAAGAGAAATGAGAACAGTACTAAGGGGAGACTACTCATCATGGAAAGAAGTGACTAGTGGAGTACCACATGGCTCAGTGCTGGCGCCAATCATGTTTTTAGTGTATATAAATGATATAGACAGTAACACTGGAAATGAAAGCTATCTAAATATGTTTGCAGATGATGCAAAAATACAAAGGAGAATTACTAACACAGACTCTTGTAAAGAGCTACAAGAAGAATTAAATAAATTTCATGAATGGAGTAATACATGGCAAATGGAATTCAATGCGGACAAGTGTCATGTAATCAAGTTTGGTAAAAGTGGAAAAAGACCTGATTGGGACTATACGTTAGGAAATAAAACCCTACACACATCAGAAAGAGAGAAGGACCTAGGTGTGATTATCAATAACAGACTATCTCCGGCTGACCACATCAGCGAGAAGGTACGGAACATGTATACACTGCTTGCAAATATGAGAATAGCATTCACATTCATAGGGCTAAATGAAGACGTGCTAAGAAGGATAATAACATCATTCATCAGACCAACCCTGGAGTATACATCAGTAGTCTGGAGTCCTCATCTCAAAAAACACATAGACAAGATTGAAAAAGTTCAAAGGGCCGCTACAAGATGGATACCAAGCTTAAGGGATCTAAGCTACGAAGAAAGACTAAATAAACTGAATCTACCAACACTACAGGAGAGAAGGAAAAGAGGTGACATGATAATGCTATATAAATGCGTATCAGGGAAGGAGAAAATAGACATAAATGATTACTTTACATATGGAGAAGCATCAGCAAGAGGACACTGCAAAAAACTGCATAAGAAGAGAGGTGATAAAGACGTGAGGAAATTCAGTTTCCCAAACAGAGCAATTGATCAATGGAATGCACTACCGAATGAAATAGTGTGTGCCAAAACAGTTCACAAATTTAAGGATATGTACGATAAATATGGTTTAAGACACGGGACAGTACGAGCTTGACTCTTTCCTGTAAAGATACAATTAGGTAAGAACAATTAGGTAAGAACACACACACACACACACACACACACACACACACACACACACACACACACACACACACACACCTCTTGCTTCAAGGGGGAGGGTGTAATAATCATGTAAGGTCTTTAAAATTAAGCATACCGTCAGGGTGACATATTGTAGGCTACTAAAAGACGATTGTATTAACTTGTTTTTGGCTATTGTGACTTTTTTTTCCATCATCATAATGTTCTCTTGCCAACCTGAAATGTGCTCTTCCTGGAAGCTAATTATATCCCTGTTTTGTCTTTTCAGTGGTGCTGGAGAGGGTGTCTTCATGTGGTGGCACCAGAAGAACCGGAAGGATGCACTGCCAGGTTATACAAACGTCCCTCGGATCCTTCTTTATTCCCTGGAGTCCACTGTGGTCACGTTGCAGGTGAGGCTGGAACAACAACAACAACAACAACAACAATAACAACAACAACAACAGCAGTGTTTTAACCAGAAGAGGTCTCCCCAAAGTGGAACTGGAATCATCTGGAGTTAGTGAGAATAAACCAATGAGTTACGTCACTGAAATAATAATGCTAAGAATAACTTACAAACCAAAGATATTAGTAATACTCTTCACAAACCCTCTTAGTGCGTCGACGACTTTCTCCAATAACCTTAATACCATTAAGCGATTTAAATATCCTAGGAATAAAATCGTCGAGCATTGTGAAGAGATTACTATTAGTTTCAATCGTTCCTAAGAAATTCCCTTTAAGCTTTTCAGTCTGGCTAGTATTGTTTTCTCACTGTTTATCCTGAACATCACAAAGAGAGAGTGTGTGGAGGGTGAGAAACAACCCTCTGCTTTGATAAGCCTTGTCTTTTGCACCCATGATTAATTCATTGGTTTTCCTGCAATTAAGAATGGGTTACCTCATTGGGATCGTACGTTCTGAATGGTCTGTGCATCTTTGTAACTCCTCTCTCTCTCTCTCTCTCTCTCTCTCTCTCTCTCTCTCTCTCTCTCTCTCTCTCCCCCCTATGCTTAAACTTCTGCAATTAGGAAGTAAGTAAAGCCAGACCATTTGTTAGAACTGTTAAATCACTGTGGCCGGAGTATCAGAGTACCTCTCTCTCTCTCTCTCTCTCTCTCTCTCTCTCTCTCCAGATGTGACATAAATGAACAGATATAACTGGAGGTGTAGAAGCAAGAAAGCTGATCAACTTTGCTGATGAGGACTTTTTGGCTCAGTAGGTGACTAAGCCAACAACGTGGAGGAATGTATTATATTTTGTGTGCACCGCAGGTGACATTATTTATTACTTGACTTTACAACAGAGGAGTCATCAGGAGGAAGTGAATAGGTTTATTGTTGTGTGTATCGAAGTTTGAGATCAAAGTTAAGTGGTTTAGTAGACCTGAGATAAGGAAAGTAGACTTCAGTGGTCTGTGGTCGAGTGTATGTATAATGCGTTTGGAAACGTGGCAAGTGGAGAATAATCACAATATTCATTCAGAAACTGCTTCATGGCACAACAAGCAATGCTTGTGATCTCAAAGCCAGTCGGAACCTCACTGCCTCATCGTAAATATCTTATACGCGGAAAAGCAGCAATACACAGGGAGAGAAAGGAAGCGTACAGCAAGTTAAAAGATACTAGTAGTCAAGCAGTCGAGGGTGACTACTGTACACTCATCTGCAGAGGTTAGTGATGCCACTCCTAGACAGGGTAACGTCACGAGGAACTTAGGATAACAACTTGATGTAAGGAGAATCCCAAGATGTTCTTTTGCTATGTTAACAGTCGGAAACCGATAAGTAGCGAAATTGTTCCACTGCTTGACGCAAACAGGATTTTGTGAAACTCTGACCATGAGACTGTAGAGATTCTGGATTCCCACTCCTCATCAGTGTTCATTAGAGAGGTGGGAGGTTAAATTCTTGAACCAGATATTATTCACTTTCTCCATGTATCTCTTATCTCTCTCCTACCTCTTTGACACTCCTTCCTTCCTCCCGTACCTTCCTTTCTTCCTGCTGGTCTCTACTCCCTCCTTCTCCTTTTCTTTCCTTCACTTTCCCTCCTCTCTCTGTTTGTCGTCTTCCCCATTTCTCTGTTTTACTCCCACGATTCATCTTTAACATTTTTCTTTGTCCTTGTATATCCTCTCCCCGTCTCCTTGCCAATCTTTCTCTCTGTTTTCTTTCTTCCTCCTTGTTTCCCTTCTGTCAGTGCCTTCTCTAAATTCCACTTGTCTGTCCCCCTGTTTTTCTTCTCCTCTCTCCGTCTTATTCCTTACCTCGCCCTCTACCTTCTTCTTTCCAGCCTACAGTTCTTTCTTCCCTCCCTACCTCTTTTATCTTCTTGACTCTCTTTCTGCCACTCTCTCTATGCCATTCTTCCACCTTCCCTCTTTATATTCACCCACTACTTCCATTCTCTCCTAGTCTTCCTCCCTTCCCCTCTCTATACCCGTCCCCGCCCCGGAGGGGCTCGGGGACGGGTATTGTTTTCCCTCGGTTTATTTGTTTGCCTGTCTGTCTTTTAACAACTTTAAACAAAAACCGCAGGTGCGATTTTGAGTCAAAATTACAGAGATGATGGGCTATGACCTTCTGATCACTTGATTAAATTTTGGGTCAAACTGGACCCAGGCTTTAGGCCCAAAAAATGTAAAAAAAAAAAAAAAAAATCGTGTTTCACCATAACTTCATTCAAATTCGTCGTATCGACATGAAACCAAAACCTAAATGTGCAGCTTTCAAATCTGCACCCTGCAACATGCCTCATTACTTCAGGAGGGCCACCCCCAGTTAGCGGTAGGCGGGTCTATATCAGGTGGGTCGGGCCTAAAATTTCAAATGGGCATTAAATCGTCAATTTTCACCCGATTTTCTCAAAATTTGGTAGGTGACATCATTAACTAGATATCCTGTTGTGTTTATACGTCAGCACTAAAATGACTGCCGGGGACGGGTTTGCTCTGCCTAGGCACAGCTTCTTGCTACCTCTTCTTTTCTCTGCGTCTACATTCTCTCCCTTACCTCACAATCTGGTCCTTCCTCCTACTTTGTTTCCTTACGTACATCTTCTCCATGTTTCCGTTCTATCCCAATCTCTAATCCCTCTCGACCTCCATTCTTCACCAACTTCATTTCCCTCCCTCATTCCCTTCTCTCCCTACTCCCATTCTCTCTCGACATCCATTCCCACCATACATACATCCAATTCCGTCCTTCCTTTCAATCCCTTCCTTCATTCCTTCCTTACCTCCACTCCTTCCCTTCATTTCTTTCTTACCTCCACTCACTCCTTAACTCCATTTCATCTTAACCTCCATTCTCTCCCTATCGTTAGATTGTTCCTGTCTCCCTTCTCTCGCTACCTCCATTCGCAAGCTTCCTTCATTCCCTACCTCCATTTACTCACTGTCTGCCTCCCAGCGTATCCTTTTCACTCTTCGTCTACCTGTCCGTCACTGTCACCTGCATAACATAATGGTGGTAAGGCTCTATGTGGCTTCAACAATACTAAAGCCCGGACAGGCCTCCATTTTTCTACAAACCTCCCTCCCACTGCCTCGCTCCGTTACCCGTCCCTCTCTTTCTCGTTGCTCTTCCTCCTATCCCCTCTTTTACTTCCTCTTCCCCAGTAATTCTTCCCCTCTTTCACTTTCTTTGCTCTTCTTCCTCTATTGTCTCCTCATCTTCTTCTACCCACTACTCTTGCTTTTCCTTTCTTCACCATCTCTTGTCTTTTCTTACTTCCTTCTCACCCTTGCGTCCTTTGCAATCCATCCTCTGCCTTTTTTATACCACCGTTCCTTTATCTTTCTCCCATGAGTAATTTTTATTATCAATGCATCATTTATTTTCCTAATCCTTGCTTTTTTGTTCTAGTTCCTTTATTTCGCTTTTGTTCCATCTTTCTCTCTCTCTCTCTCTCTCTCTCTCTGCTTCTCAGTATTCCAGTCTTCACCTGGTCCACAACAACATATCTATTACCTAGACTTTTCTACACACACTCCACTTTTTAGCTCGGTTCTCAATAACCTTTCTTTTTTTTTGTTCACCCTTGCCTTTTGTTACAGCCTTCCCTTACCTCTCCGTTCCTTTTCCCCTTACCCCCCTTACTCATCCTTCATCCCCTCTCCGTTTCTGTTCTTCAGTATTCACTATATGTCCATCCTTAGACTCTTAATCTATCCCTTTCCTCTTACGCTATGAAGCTTATCCCCTCCATCACCTTTTCTCATCCTCTCCTATCCTTTCCAAACTTTCCGAAACCCTAGACATTCCTTTCCTCTCCATCCTTATTTCATTTCGTTTTCTACATCTCTCCCTGCTGCTTCGTTCTTTTTCCCTGTCTGTCCCTCCCTCACATCCCTCCTGCTTTTTCTTCTTCTTTCTTTTCGCCATTCAGTCCCTTCCTTTCTTTTTGCTTCTCCTTTTTTCCTCTCTGCTCGTCTTCTCCCTCCTTCTTCCAGCTTCTTTCTATATATTTCCATCTATATTTTTCCTCTCTCTCCTTTTTTTTTTTTTTTCTATCGCTGTCGTCATCTTTCTATGTCGTCCTTCTCTTCTTGTCTACTTTCTATTCTTGTCCCTGTCTCCTCTTTATCTTCCTTTCCTTCTTGTGCCTGCCTTCTTCTCTGCCTGCCTTTGCTTCGTGTACGTGTATCATGTGCCTTTCCGTGTTGTTAATGCTCGACCTGGCCTCAACAATACTGAAGCCGGAACACACTGTCATTTTCCTGCACCCTCCCTCTCCCCACAGCCTCTCCAATCCATCCCACGCTCTCCTTCCCCTGCTACCTCCCTCTGTGTTCCTCTTATCCTCCCCTCCTCCCTCCCTCCCCTTCCATTGTTCCTTCCCGCCTTCCCCCCTCTCCTCCTTTTCTCTCTCTCCTTATTATCTTCCCTTACCCTTTTACACATTCATCCCCTCTCCCCACCTTCTCCACTCTGCTGTTTTCATCTTCTCGCTCCTCTATTCCCTATTTCCACTTTGCATATCCCTTCTTCCTTTCTGTCGCCCTAAATTCCTGTACCTCATTCCTTGTTCCTCTTCATTATCTTCCCTTGTCTCATCCTCTCTTCTGATCTCCCTTCTTTCCCTGCCCAGCCCTGTGTCTCTCTCCGTATTTCCCTTCTTTCCCTTGCTTCGGCCTTTGTCCCCATTTTGTTTTTATTTTGTCACCTCTATCGCTGGTTCTCACCCTGTCTCCCTCCTTTCCCTGATCACTGTCTGTCTCTACATATGGCCTTCTTTCTTTGCCTTATTCTCTGGGTTTCTCTCCCCTTTATCCAAGCCTTCCTCTCTTCTTGCTTCCCTCGCGGCATCATTCATCCCTTGCTTTATACCAGCATTCTTAGTCTCCAGTTTCTCTATAATCCTATTGGCTTAAAATAATTGCGATGTGCCATAAAGCTCAGGTGTCTGACCAGTTCTTTTTACAAACTGCAATAATGAGTAGTTATATATGCAGAGGAAACGACTATGAATCCATCCAACATGTTATAATGAAAGTTACTACAGTAAAGTGACGTGAAAATGAATGATGAAAATATTCTGAGTTCCGAATGTCTGGCACATCACTGGTGGAAGTATAGTGATATGAGGATCTGAAATTTTTCATCAGTCATTTTCTGATAATACCTAAACAATGTTTTCTGCAGCACAGAATAAGACAAATATGATGCTATGATTCACTGCCAGGAACTCTGATTCAAAACTGCAAACACCACTAGTCTGACAAAATCGGGACGAAAATAGGAGTGGGTATAAGAACCAGTTACCAATATTATTCCATCACTGGAGCATCTGCCATACAAAGAACGAGGAAAAAAAAAAAACGACTGGAGAAGCCCTTCTTCAAGCATTTTAACCCTCTTCAGGTACACCTGAGTCTGATGGACCGGGCTATATTTTGAGGCTAGAGTTCAGTAACTTATAGATGCCTTGGGTCCCTGTTCTTCGCAATAGGTCTTAACTTTTTGTGCCCATGTAGGGTGTAGGGGGGTTACTTTCGTGTCTCTATGTTTTTGCAATATATCACACACAATTCCATGACGTGTCTGTGAGACCCAGGTGTACCTGAGGGGAGGGGAGAATTTTTCACTTTGAGTTTGCAGGTTGTTTTTAAGCTGTGTGGGGTCCACTATCCCCATAATGAAGGACCTCCATCCCTAAAACTGTGACACAAGTGCTAGGCTCATAATGTTCTTTGCTTTTGCGTATGGCGACGGTCACAAAAAAAAAAAAAAATGGTTTGGCATTTAAAAAAAATTTAAAGTATGTAGAGGTCAGTGAATCAACTTTTTTGCGTAATTTTGTAACTAATAAGACCTACTACGTTGTAGGATATTCAGGATTTCATTATATGAAACATGTGTTACACTACAGCAGTTTTTAAAGCTGGGTCTGAGACCTAGGTGTACCTAAGTTGTTAGTGAAACTGTAGGTGTACCTGAGGAGGGTTAATATAAATAAATTGGCAAAAGCCTATGGCTAAGATTTATTGGAATGAATAATGATACTGGAGCTAGAAGTAATGGGGTGCAATACAAAGGTATAAAATGCAATACTGAGTAAAAAGATGCATGATTGTTCATGGAGAAGAAAACTGGTATAAGTTATTGGAAACAGTCGGTAGGCCTCGTGCCAAAATCAAGACGCACTGAAATATACCTTTAGATAATTGCTCCTAAAGTACAGGTGTCTGCTAAATGACCGCTGCTGCCCTTCCCAGCTAGATGCATACGTGCAAGTGATGAAAGAAAAATACACCCAAATTCGCCAAAGCGAGAATGTTGTGTTTTGAGCAGTCTCTCTCTCTCTCTCTCTCTCTCTCTCTCTCTGCGTGTGTGTGTGTGTGTGTGTGTGTGTGTGTGTGTGTGTGTGTGTGTGTGTTTCTGTCTATCTGCATGAGTGATAAAGTAACTCCCAGTTTTTATCAGATTTTTGCCAAACTCCATGGAAGATTTTGATAGTGAGCCAGTGAGGAAAAGCTGTTTTATCAGAACAATAGGTCAAAGATCAAGGTCGCATGACAAGGGCAACTGAAAAGGTTTTAACCTATAATGTAGACCAAACTTTATAGCACGGTTGAAGATAAGAATTAATGATTTGATTTTGAGAACCATCAGTCAAAGGTCAAGGTCGCAGGGAAAGGTCAACTGCAACAATTTTGATATGATTCGAACCAAACGTGGTGGAAATGTTGGTGGTCAGGCAACAATGAGAGGATTCATCATTGAGAACTGTGAGTCAAAGGTCATGGTCACAAGGAAAGGTCAAATGTCTGTATCACTGGGCAAAGCCAACTCAAACAGTTTTTTTCTAATCTGAACCCAGTTTGGTGGAAGCGTTAATGCGTTAGACAAGAATAAAGCAGTTCGATTTTGAAGAGTAAATAGCCATGAGTCAGGGTCACAGAGCTATGTCAAATATTAGGTCATAAACATAGTCGGCATAAGGTACTAGGGAAAGAAAAGAAAAGGAAAGGAGAGAGAGAGAGAGAGAGAGAGAGAGAGAGAGAGAGAGAGAGATGGGGGGAGGGGGGATTCTCAATGCAGAATGGAGGTCCTTCTCACTACATTATGTTGGCTTCGGCTGGATTGCTTAGTGAGCGGGTGGTGCCTTTCTGCTGTTCTATCCTTGTTTTAAACTCACAGAACATTTTTGTTAGTTAGAAGCTTCCCTATAACAAACAGCCATGAAAGGACCAACAGATCTGAATGTTGTTTGTTTTCCTTTGCATTCTTTTGTACTCTTCCTCCATGCGTTCGTTTGACTGCCCCTCTATGTCTGTCTGTCTGTCTGTCTGTCTGTCTGTCTCTAACCGTAGGTAATCTAACAACACTTAACCTGGCAGTTACTATATTTAAATAATTACATAATCTTCTCCCAGAGCACATCCTCTATCTCCCGACCGTCAAGAATATAACCTGCAGCACAACCAGGCAACGAAATAATATATAGTATATGTTTCAAAAGTTAACACAGACACGGGGACCAGATCACATTCAGTAGCAGGTCCTAAACTATGGAATGAGCTGCCATCATATATTAAAGAGTCCCATAACCAATATATATTTAAAGCAAAACTAAAAGACTACCTACTAAGCAAAACTTAGTTGTATGGCCTCACAACTAACGCAAGAACAACTCTGCCTCAAAGTACTATTGTCTTAAACCATATACCGTATGTTGTACAATACGTACCCTATCATTATATTTACTACTAGCATGTATGTACAACAAGTACCGTATCATTATACTTACTGTTAGCATGTAAGTTTAGTACTCTGTGTGCAATATGTACCCTATCATTATATTTACTATTAGCATGTAAGTATGTACAACAAGTACCGTATCATTATATTTACAGTTAGCATGTAAGTACAATGTAAGAAGAATAACAACTTTCTGTGGAAATAAAGGTTTTTAATTTTTATTAAAAATAATTTAAGTCTCTCTCTCTCTCTCTCTCTCTCTCACTGTGACTGAGCAGAATGGGGGCAACGCATGACCTGTGCTGTGAAAAGAGAGAGACGGAAGGAGGTAGAGAGGAAGGGAGGGAGGGTGGAAGAGGGAGGAAGAACGAAAGATGAGAAAATGAGAGGGAAGAGGGGAGAAAGAGGAGGGAGAAAGAAGAAGGGAAAGAAGGAGAATGAGAAGGAAGGAGGGAGGGAAAAGGGGAAGCGGGGAGTGGAGAGAGAGAGAGAGAGAGAGAGAGAGAGAGAGAGAGAGAGAGAGAAGGGAAGTATGGAAGGGGGAAAAAGAAGGAGGGAGGAGGAAAGGGTGGGAAAAGGAAGAAATAGAGAAAAAGGAAAAAAACAAGAACGGAAACATGTGTGGAGAGGCAAGAGAATAATTAGGGAATAAATAACGAGAGAGAGAGAGAGAGAGAGAGAGAGAGAGAGGAGAAGGACGAAGAGCAGAACTGAAGATGAAGTAAATAACAGATTTCAAATGAAGAAAGGGAGAGAGGGAGTGAAGAAGACAAGGTGGAGAACAAGGGGAAGAGAAGAAGAGATGGAAGGAAAATTGAGAATTAAGCTGAGGCAAGGAATAACGTATATGAAAGGAAAAAGAGAGAAAGAAAGGTCAGTGAGAGGTAAAAGAGAATAAAAGACATGATGAAGGAAGTCAGAAGAATTAAACAGACATACGAATGAAGAGAGAAAAAATGCAGGGAATCGAGAAGTTGAGAGAGAAAGACAAAAGAATGGAGAACGGAAAAGGGATGAAACTCCATGACGGAAGGGAAGGAAAGGAAGGAAGGAAAAGAGTGAGATAAGAACCGAAAGAAAGGAAGGAGGGAAGAAATCAAGTGAAGGAGTAGAAAGGTAAATTTGTAAGCCGGATGACATATGGAAATGAAGAAATATAAAAAAGAATGGAAAAAAAGAACATAGAATCGACAAATAGATAGACAGAGAGATAGTTTTGTGGACGGTTGGAATGATGGATAATTATAAAGGGAGATAAATATGCACAACTATCTATGTATTTGTGAGGGAGTTTCAGGACCTTCTCTAACATACAGGTTTGAGACTATGGTGTGGAATGAATATGAAAAGTCAGACGTAACAACAATTGAAGTATGATTGCTAAGGAATCTGAGATGAATGCGGAGAATGATAAGGAAAAAATAATATGATTCGTGAAAGATGCAGAGCAAGGATATATGTGGACATTATGGAGTTCGCGTAAGTATGCTTAGACAGTATGGGTGTGTGGAGAGAATGGATGTCAGTGTAGTTGTGAAATAGTTATATCTGAGAGTTTCTGAAGGCAGGAAGAGGCGTGTTAGGCTGAAGAAGGTGAATAGGTATGGTAAATGAGTGTGTGAGAAAGTGAGGTATCGTAGCTAACGAGGCTGAAGAATTGATAAGTTGTCAAGCTGGCTGGATGAACTTTGTGAGGAGGAGTGTATGACCAAGGTTCTGCATCCTGTTTTAACTTCACAGTAGTCGGACTGACTCTGACAGAAACGTAAATGGGAAGCTAATTGCGGAATATTTGTTTGACATGTCTGGTGGAGCCAGTATTCCGGGGTCTTCAGTGGTGAGTGAATGGGAGTGTGACTCATTCAACGAGGATCTGTGGTTAGTTTTTATTTTATACTGTTTTTTTTTTTCCCTGGCTCTCTGGACCCCACCTCAGCCCACCTTGGCGTTAAAATAGTGGTCTGGATGATGATAATGATGATGGTCAAGTGAGGGATGGATTGATGCACAGGCGGATAGTCAGACAGATAGGTCGATAGAGGCATAGATAAATAAGTGTGATATATATATATATATATATATATATATATATATATATATATATACATAGATAGATAGATAAATAAAAGGATAAATATAAGAGAGAGAGAGAGAGAGAGAGAGAGAGAGAGAGAGAGAGAGAGAGAGAGAGAGAGAGTGAGAGTTACGGCAGAGGATGTTTTGAGGAGACAAGGTGAAGTGGAAGAAGAAAGGGGGGTTGTGGGTGCAAAACCAGCTCAGAAGACTGCGAGAAAGAGAGAGGGGAAGACAGTGGAAGAGAGAAAATGGGTGAATTGAAGGAGGAAAGACGAATGGAGAGATGGAGGGAGAAAGAGGTAGGAGAGAAAGAAGAGAGAGGGGAATAGGGGAGACAGAGGAGAAAGGAAGTTGGAAAAAATGTAGAGAGGGGGGTGGAAAGAAGGAATGGAAGGAAACAAGGTGAGAGTAAGTGAGGAGGAAGGAAGGAAGGAAAGAAGGAAGGCATGGTGAGAAAGAGACGAAGAAGAAGAAAGAGGAGAGAAAACAAAGTAAATGGGAGGAGGAAGAAGGAGAGAGAAGGGAGGAGAGAGAGAAGAAAGTAAGGAGGATGACAGCGAGAAGAGAAAGGAGGAGGGAGCAAGCATTTTCGTACCACTGGACCGTAAACTTCTCCTTGTACATGCCCTTCCTTCTTTCTTCCCTCCCTCCTTCTCTTCCCAATTCCCTCTCTTCTTATTTACCTCCCTTCCCCTCTCTCTCTCTCTCTCCCTCTTCCCTCATTCCATTCTTTCTTCCCTCCATCCCTTCCTTCCAAGCTCCAATCTTTCCACCTCTTTTTCCTCTTTTTTCCGCCCCATATTCCATCTCTCCCACATCTCTTCCTGCATTCTTTCCTCCCTCCCTTCCTCGCTCTGTCCATCCCTTCCTCCTTTCTTTCCTCTCCCCCGCCCTCCCTGTTTGCTTCTCCATCCTCTCTCTCTCTCTCTCTTGATAATTTCCTCACATTATCCTCCCTTTGTATTTATCCATCTCCCTTCCTTCCTCCTCATGCTTCTCTCCGTCCCTACCATCTTTCTTCCCTACCTCGATATTTTGTTTTCTCCTTCTCCCTGTCTCTCCCTCCTTTCTTTTTCACCCTCAACCCTGACTCAGTGCTCCCATTCCTTACTGCCTCTTTCATTCCACCTCCACATTCCCTGCATCACTTTATCCTTCCCTTTTCTCATTTTCAAGCCTTATTTCTTCCTACCATCACCATTCTACCCTCATGCAGTTTTCTTATCGCTCTCTCCTTCGCTTCCTTTTCCCTTTGCTGATATGCTCTCTCTCTCTCTCCTCGTACTTCTTTTCTCCTACATCTGTAGAGCAAGCTGTAAGTACAGTAAGAGAAAAAATTCTATGACAGTGTTAATAATAATGATGATGTTAATATTTTGCTGTTGTTATTATTGTTGTTGCTGATGGTGATGGTGATAATGTTATGGTAATGGTGATAGTATATTTATGAAACAGAGATGACCGTGACGATGATCATCATCATGATAGTTCTGATGTTGATAATGATTAATGTTGAAATTATAAGAACGAAAATGAGAGAGAGAGAGAGAGAGAGAGAGAGAGAGAGAGAGAGAGAGAGAGAGAGAGAGAGACTGTCTTACTTTCACTTCGATTTAAAGGCGTATGGTACTGACAGCCTGTGTAATACCCAGGAATATACTCTTCCTCTCTCGTATTACCAATATTTTATCTCCTTTAATTCAATGACTTTTTCTTCGTTTTGTCCAGTCTTTCATCAGACGATTTTATCAAACTTTAGATAAACCTTTACGATAGATAACTAATTTCCCTTTGGTCAACGGCAAAATGAGAGAGTGCTAAGGCCCTTCATAGCATTTACTCTTGACCAGAGTGATATTTTTTGGCTAAACTCTTGCTATAGCACCGCATATGAAGAGATGTTAAAGTGAACAGAGTTTAGTGAAAGTGTACTTTGAGTATTCAAAACCCCTGCAGTTAGAAACTCCCTCTCTACAGTGAAGAAAACCATCTACATATTGATTATGAAAAAGTACGTCCTCACACTGAAGCAATTATATCGTTGAATTCGATGACGTTTTTCTGTTTCATACTTTGTATCTAGACTTTTTTTTTTTTTTTTTTTAACTTAAGGACAGACTTTTCTGACTGGGGGAGTTGTAAGAAACCGTCACTGTCTCCTTGGAAACGAGATGTTTCTTAAGATGAATAAATTCATCAGGAAGTAGCAAGGATAATAATGACGTTACTGGGCTGACGGGATGGAGCCTCTAACAAGGACATTAATCTTAACCATGTTATTCTTGCTGCCACCAGGAGATTTTACATAGCTTGGGACTGCTAACGTTATACACGTCACCCTGAGTACGTAATTTATAACTTACTGTTGCTGAAGTTATTGCTGTAGTAGTGAAGGTGTTAGTGAAGGACTGTAGGCTCAAGCTGTCCCTGTCCCACAATCAGTTATCCTACTTTCGAGGAACAGGGAAGAAGTTGAGGGACGTTTGTATAACCGCGCAGCTCCTCCTTCCGGTTATGTCGCTGGCACCTCGTGAAGGCGTCCCTCTCCAGCACCGTTAAGGGTTAAAAGCAGTCTCCCTTACCCTCTGGCAACAACATAAATATTGCTGTTTTTCTTGCCGCCACCAGATGATTTATTCAACAAACCAGTGACCCATCGCCGCCTGAAGGTAAACAGTCTACACTGTATTTTGGGTTGGTTTGAGTATAAGGAATGGGATTGGGAATGGGTGCTGGTTGTTGTGGTGGTAGTAATGGATGTGGTAAATGTGGTAGTAGTGATGGTGGTGGTAGGTGAGGTGGTTGTAATGGTACTGCTGGTGGCAGTGAGGGCAGTGGTGGTAGTGGAAGTGCTGGTAGTGATGGTGTGGTAGTGGTAGTTCTGTTAGAGGTGGGGATGGTAGTAGTCGTGGTGGTAGTGGAAGTTGTGATGATAGATGTGGTGATGGTAGTATTATACCAGTAGTAGTAGTAGTAGTGGTAGTAGTAGTAGTAGTAGCAATAGTAGTAGTAGTAGTAGTAGAAGTAGTATTTAGGGTGATAGGAATAGTTTTAGTTTTGATGGAGGTATCGGTATGGTATTAATGATGGTGGTAGTTATGGTAGTGCCAGTAGTGGTGACGGCGGCTGTGCTATTGCTTCTCGTCCCGGTGCTGGTGATTGTGGTAGTGGTATTCATTGTGGTGGTGGAAGCTACGCTGGTTGTGGTAGTCGTTGCGGTGGTTGTTGTTATGCTGATAGTTGTGATGATTGTGGCTGTGGTAGTGGTAGTCGTTGTGATTACAGTGGAGGCTATGCTAGTAGTGCTGTAAGTGGTGGTTGTGGTAGTTGCAGTGGTGGTAGTGGTCACTGCAGTGTTTGTGGTAGTGGTATTACAGGTAGGGGTGGTGTTGGTAGTGGTGATGGTGATGGTAGTAGTAGCTGTCATTGCAAATCTGATGTGTACGTATCAATATATTGGTAATGGTAGTGGTCGTTACGGTAGGGTAAGGACTGGTGGTGGTTCTAGTCGTCGTAGTAGTTGTCATGTAAGTATCGCTATGGTGGCAGTTATGGTAATGGTGGCAGTAGTTGTGGCAGTGTTCTCGTGTTGGTAGTGATTGTGGAAGTGGCAGTCGTGGTGGTGGCAGTGGCGACGATAGTGGTATTATTATTAGTAGTAACAGTTGCCTAGTAGTAACATTAATTTAGAGGCGGGAGTTGTGGTGGCTGTGGTTATTTTTCTATGTGAGGAAGAAGGAACCAAAGGCAACGAGCCCGCAAAACTGTTCCTTCCAAGAGAAAAACAAAATACAAGTGAGAGCAAAATTCAAGATCCGATCATTTCGAGATGCCTGGACACACTGTGTTTGAAAGACTGGAGATCATAGGAAGCAGGAAATACAGACAGAGGGAGACAGTTCCAGAGTTGGCCTGATGCATAAATGAAGGACTGGGAGTAACGGTTAACTCTTGCATTAGAAAGTTGGACAGAAAAGGGTTGAGAGTTTGCTGCTAGAAGAGTGCTAAGCGCCCGTCATAGAGGTGGAGGAATGCATGCAGACAATTCAGAGGAGCAATGACCATTGAAGTAGCGATAGAAAAGAGATAAAAATGCAACAGTGTGGCGAAAAGACAGAGGTTGAAGGGAGTCAGTAAGAGGAGGAGAGTTAATGAGGCGAAAAGCCTTTGACTCCACCCTATTGAGAGGAGCTGTATGTGGGGAGCTTCCCCACACATGAGAGTTGTACTCCACGCAGGGGAGGGTAAAACCCCTGTATAGAGTCAACAATTGTGCAGGGGTAAAGAAGGAACAGAGTCGGCTTAGCACACCCAATCTCTTGGAAGCAGATTTTACAAGAGAAGTAATATGATCTTTCCAAGATAAGTCCCAGGTAAATGAAACCCCAAGCATGTTCAAGGATGATGCAGGATCAAGCCGAATATTATTAAACATTAATGGGTATACCTGTTGAAGATTTTGTCGGGTTGATAGGTGCAAAAACTGAGTCTTTGATGCATTAAAAACAACCAGATTATTTTTACCCCACTCAGAGATACGAGCCAAGTTAGACATTAGGTGTGCCATAGCATCATCCCTTGTTTGTTGAAGTAACTGCGAGATGGACGTTGCGGGAATCGAATGGAAACGTGAAGGGTGGAGTCATCAGCGTATGAGTGGATAGGGTTAGATGTACAGCTTAGGTCATTGATGAATAAAAGGAATAGGGTTGGTGGTAGGACAGAGCCCTGAGGAACATCACTGTTAATAGATCTAGGAGAACGATGGCCGTCTACAACAACGGCTATAGAACAACCAGAAAGGAAGCTAGAGAGGAGGGCACAGATAGAAGGATAGAAACCGTAAGAGGGCAGTTTGGAAATTAAACATTTATTCCAGACTCGATCAAAAGCCTTTGATGTCAAGTGCAATGGCAAAACTTTCGCCAAAGTCCCGAAAGGAGGATGACCAGGAGTCTGAAAAGTAGATGAGAAGATTGCCTGTGGAGCGTCCCTGACGAAACCCATACTGACGATCAGAAAGAAGGTTGTGATAGGAAAGATGCTTTCAAATTTTTCTATTAAGAATAGACTCGAAAACTTTTGAGATACAGGATGTTAAAGCAATTGGACGATAGTTAGAGGGTTGGGAATGGTCACCCTTCTTTGGGACTGGCTGAATGAGAACAAACTTCCAGCAAGAAGGAAAGGTACAAGTTGATAGACAAAGGTGAAAGAGTTTGCCTAGGCAGGGTGTAAGCACAGAAGCATAGTTCTTGAGAACAACAGGAGAGACTCCATCAGGTCCATATGCCTTATTAGTATTGAGGCCTGTGATGGCAGAAAATACATCAGCTGAAGAAATTTTAATGTCAGCCATGCGGAAGTCAGAGGAGGGAAGTGATGGAAGAACAGCACCAGAATCGTCTAAGGTGGAATTGGAGAAGAAAGTCCGAGTGAAGAGATTTGCTTTATCAGTAGAAGAAATAGCTACAGAACCATCAGAGTACAAAAGAGGAGGGAAGGATGATGAGGTAAAGTTGTTAGAAAGGTTTTTGGCAAGGTGCCTGAAGGAGTGGGGAGAATTCGAGTTGGAGAGTTGAAAGCATTTAGTACAGATGAAGTTGGCTTGGTGTAGGTTGGTGTTGTTTGGTCTTGGTTAGTTTGATATGGGTTTGGTTTCGCTGGATTAAGGATGACTGACCTCTTAAACGTGCTTAGGTTCCATAAGCTAACTGTTCAACCCAGCCAATTTACTATAATCTTACAAATCTATCATCATTCAGAAATTATCCAGCCATTTACTGTATACTCATTTTGTATACTTCTTCAGTCAACCTACATCTACAGTTCTTCAGTTTACTTAATCTTCAGTCCTCCAGTCTGTCCAGCCTATATTAATTCTTCAATCTGCCGAGTTATGTGGATTCTCAGTCTACTCACTCCTTCAGTAATTCAGCCCTTCATTCGTTCTTATCATTCGTCTTATCAAGTTCGTCAGTCATAAAGTCTACCAAACCATGTAGTCTTTCAGTCGTATATATATATTTTTTTAATCCTTCCGTCTTTAATGATTTAGTCTACCTGGTACCTAAGTGCTTCATTCCATCACTCTTACTAAGTCTTCATTCCCACTGTCTGTGCCGACCCTCATGCCTTCAATGTCTCCAGTCCCTCATTCCTTCAATTATACCCGGTCCTTCATTCCTTCGGTATACCCAGCTCCTCATTCCTTCCAGTATACCCAGTCCCTCATTCCTTCAAGGTGCTTATGACCCAGTCCTTCATTCCTTCACTGTACCCAGTCCCTCATTCCACTTCCAATTATACCCAGTCCTTCATTCCTTCAGTACATATCCAGTTCCTCATTCACTTCAGTATACCCAGTCCTTATTCCTTCAATTATACACCAGTCCTTCATTCCTTCACTGTACCCAGTTCCTCATTCCTTCACAGCACTCAGTCGTTCCATTCCTTCATGTCACCCATTTCTTAGGTCTGGGGCCAAGTCAGGGGTCAGTCACTCAATCTTCTCACTCCTTCAGTTTTTAATCTATCCTGTCTTTCAGTCATTCCCATTTTCAACTCGATCCTTCAGAATTCCTGTTGTATCCAGTCCTTCCAAGCCCTGGGGAAGTCCTGCTCAGTCAATCACAGTTCTCCAGTCTATACCAAATATCCAGATTTACTTGTTCTTTATTCTCTCCTAATATCATAATATAAAGAGTGATAAATTTCATTATCGGATCATAATATGAATATCTTTTTTTATTTCTGATGTGTGTAGGTCTCGTTGCTCTTGGTGTGTGCCTATAAAAAATAATATGGTGCTTATATATTTGTCTATGTTGCTAAGCTCTGCATTATACTCCTGAAAATCCAAATACTAAAGAGTTATTGCTAAAAGTTCATTTGATGGAAACACCCGCAATGACAGGCAAAAAAAGTGACAGCCGGAGCTTGCGAGCAGCAGAGGAGGTGTTATGAGTTGCTCGTTGTGTGTGTGTGTGTGTGTGTGTGTGTGTGTGTGTGTGTGTGTGTGTGTGTGTGTGTGTGTGTGATAACTCAAACAGATTGTATCCAGTTTTAGCCAAATTTAGTAGAGGGGTAAAGCGACGGCCAGGGGGTTGACCTAGTGTTCTTAGTGTCATAGCTCTAAAAGTCATACTCTGACATGGCGAGAATGAAAATAAAAAGGTTTTATCTGTTTTTGATCAAACTTGGTGAAAGGGTTGAGGGTAATGCGAGGACAATGTGGTTTTGGTGTTTAGGGCAATAAGTCAATTGTCAAGGTCACCGTGTTACTTAGCTGATTTGTTACTTAAACTAGGCATTATATTATTTTTATTTAAATAATTCATATACTGCTAACTAGAGGGTAAGAAACATGAGCAGAGAAATACACAACTACAGCCACAAGTAAGAGAATGAATTACACACAATGAACAATGCCATGAGAAAGAAAACTGGCTATTTTATGAAGAGTGAGTTAAAGGACACTTGGGCACACCCGAACCATCACGTCATAGCTACGTCACGACCAGCGGGTGCGTCGCTTCCCACGTCGTTTCACGTCACAGACTTCGTCAGCCAGTTTTCTCCAATCAACCTGTCCGTTTTTACTTTCGGTGGAAGGAGCATCAACTCCACTTCCGTTTCACCCCATGCCTGTGTGAGAATCATCTGATTTCATTCAGTGTTATTGGTTAGATTCGTGATTCTTTACCTTTGTTTTGCCACTTTCTCGAGAGATTGCCACTTTCTCTAAAAATACTATGGTTATTATCATCATGATTGAGCAGAGGGTGTTTGCGATGGTTTGGGCATATGGAGAGAATGGATAATGAGCGATTAGTTGAAAAAGATAACTAAGATCTGATGTGAGAGGTGTAAGGCTGAGAAGAGAAAGACCACGAACAGGATGGATGGACAGTGTGAAAAGGCACTGGATGCGAGAAGGGGATGTCTGTTGAGCAAGGAAGAGTGGCTGTGCGTAATGACAGAAATAAATGGAGAGAAACTGTGAATGAATAAGTGATGACGCATGCCCTGAGGGGATATTCTCCCGCATTTGGTCTGATCAGCTAGCCAGGTCACGTGCGGGTAAAGGGGGATGGGTCTGTTATGATGTGGCAGGGGTAAACCAGCTCAGCTGTCGGGCCCTGCTGCGGATGTCACTGGTTGCATTGCGCAATTGACCCTTGTGCGATAATGGTGCGGTGAGGATCTGTCCGTTCTCCCCTTG
>NC_136957.1:23849277-23938468 GCF_032717465.1 Coenobita brevimanus | reverse complement strand
TACCTCGTCCCATGTCTTTCTTGGTCTACTCCCCTCATAACCCCACCCCCAATATTAACACTTCTCACCTTCCTCACCCAATTATCATCCCCCCATCCTCTCCACATGCCCAAACTATCTCAATCTACCTCTCCTTCATCACAACACCAATACACTCCAGTCCCATCCTACCTCTCAACTCTTCCATCGTAAACCCAGCCCCTCCAGGCCTTGGATGCAGGGATGCACGGCACATCCACCTAATCATTGTCATTTCTGTACGTCTGAGCCGGCGAATATCTTCCTCCTTCACTGCCTCCAGGGTCTCACTGCCATACAGCATTAGCACTCCTAACACATGCATGCATACAAAAGACCCCTTAAGATGTAGGGAGAGACCTCTCAATGTCAGGAGAGGCAACAGCTCACTGAACTTCTTCCAACCACTTCTCACCCTAGCCACAGAGGTAGATCCAGCACCACCTTCAGCACACAATCTGACTCCCAAAAAACAAAACTTCTTCCACACACTCAAGTAGATTCACCAGCAAGTTCAATCCTTTCACGCCTGACAATCTCCACCTGCTCTCCCCGACATGCCACACACATAAAATCAGCATTATCTCGCAGTCTACCTCTGATACCACTACACCTCTTGTGTACCCATTTATCACAAACACTAGACAAGATGGAATTACTTCCCACGCCCTTGTGGCAAACTGCACATGGCCACTCTCCCTCGTCTTTGACAGTACCGCCAGCAACCCTAGTTATCATCATTTTTGTTTTATCTTCATTTACCCTTAAGCTCTTATGCCCCATACCATCTCTCTACTCCCTAAATCCTTCTTCCGTCTCCCTTTCGTTCTCTCCAATCAACACCAAATCATCACCATACAACAACTCCCACGGGAGTCCATTTCTAAAGTCACGTGAAAGGGCTTCAAGTACCATGATAAACAACATGGGACTCAAGACTGCCCCCTGATGCACACCAACATTCACGGACAACTCATCACTCAAATCTCCATTCACTCTCATCTGGGTATGAGCACCCACATACATGGCCATAACCACCCTAACCAGCCACTCCTCCAAGCCAAGCTTTCTCATTGCCCACTTCACCACCTCTCTAGGGACTCTGTCAAAGGCCTTTTCCAAATCAACAAAAACTAAATATCCCTTCTCCTACCAATATATTTTTCCTGAAGCTGTTGAACAATGAATATAGCATCAGTGGTCCCCCTACCTGGCATAAACCCAAACTGCATGTCATCAATATTCACTTTTTCTCTAATCATAGCTTCTAAAACTCTCTCCATTGCCTTCATTATCTGATCTAAAAGCTTTATACCTTTATAATTTCCTCTTTCCAGGGCATCACTCTTCCCTTTATATACATTTACAATTACACTCTTCAGCCAATCGCCTGGGTAAACACACTCATAAATAATCCTATTTATCAGGTCAGTGACTAACCTCACCCCTGTATCGCCTGAGGCCTTCAACATTTCGACAGTCAACCCAGACACACCTGCTGCCTTCCCCACCTTCATCCTGCCTATTGTCTCACTCACAGTAGCAGCATCAATCAAAGGCCAAGGGCCAGACACTGGATCTGCTGGCTCTAAACCTTCCCTGTCCCAGTCAAACTCCTCATTCAACAACCGGTTATAATGCTCTCTCCATGCATCTTTAATATCCTCACTGTTCACCACTATCCTTCCTTCATCATTCTTCACACATTGCTCACCTATAATATCCCGATTATCCCTCTTCACCTGACCTGCCACCCTAAATATCATATTTTTCCTTTCCCCATGATTTAGGTTATCAAGTAATACTCTCTGTGACTCAGACTTTGCCCTGTATACCTCTCTTCTAGCCCTCTGCTTGGCAGCCAAATATTCCTCTTTGCTACCACCCTTCTTCCATTCCTGGAAAAGCCTTCTTTTCTCCTTAACTGCAGCTTCTACATCCTCATCCCACCACCAAGTTACTTTATGTCTTGGTGGTCGTCTTGTCCAACCGCATGTTACATCAGTAACTCTCAAGACATTGTTCTTGAGGGCTCTGTACTGTTCATTAACGCCTCTGTCTATAGCTCCCTGTTCAGCCACCACTCTCCTCAACTCGCTATAGAAGGCATGCAGAGGGTGAAAATGAAAAACACAACTGTGTAGCTCCTGTTACAACAATAACCAAATGTGTACTGACAGAACAAACTGAGACTGATACAGGAAGCGCACAGTCACCATCTGGTGCCTGACTAATGACGTAGGGCTTGGCGTGCATTTTAAGTAGGTAAAATACATATTTTTATATTTGAAATTACTTTTTACATATCCTAATTTATGTAACTAGAATTTACGTAAGTGGAATAGTATCTGCAGGTGGTTGTGAGTAGAACCAAAAGCAGGAAACCAGCTACACAAGTTAGGACCTAACTTGTGTAGCTGGTTTCCTGCTTTTGGTTGTCTCCTTTGTGTTACCTAACTGTTAGGTAACACAAAGGAGACACCCTGGTGCCATGTATTTACCTAGTTGTGATTTTGGGGAAAGGAGCTATGCTCGTACTGTCCTGTCTCCATAACTACTAATGTTCAGCTTGGTTTTGAAACTGTGAATATCTTTGGCATTTATCACCTCTTTATCCAAGTTATTCCATGCTTCAGTAGTTCAGTAAGGGAAGCTGTACTTCTTGATATCTCTTGCATGTGGTCCTTTTCAACTTTTTTCCGTGACCCCTCGTTTCTCTTTCATCTCACAAAAACAGGTCATTCCCATCAAGCTTCTCCATTCCCATGGATACTCGTACACGTTAATCAGATCCCCCCTTATCCTTCTCTTTTATAGGATTGAGAGATTTAGACTCAACAGTCTTTTCTCTCAAGCCAGGCACCATCGTCGTTTCTGTTCTTTATATTCTTTCAGTCCTTCATATACTTTCAATCCTTCATATACTGTATCCATCTTTTTATGTGGTGACCATACCACTGCTGCATATTCCCGCCTTGGGCAAATCATTGATACAGTCAACTTTTTTACCATCTCTTCGTCCAGATAAGTAAATGCAGCTGTCATGTCTCTCAAAAAGTTATATGTATCTCTGGTGATCTTGATTGTGCGATTTTCCGACGAAAGGTTGTCTGAAAACAGCTCCCCTAAGTCTTTCTCTTCTTTAGTTTTACTAATCCATTTGTTCCTCATTCTGTAATTTCCTGTTTGTCTCTTTGTACTGTTTCTAAATTCCATTACTTTACATTTCTTTGCATTAAACTGCATTTCCCACCTTTGACTCCAGTGGAAGAAGTCCAGAACAAAATTAATACCAGAATGGAAGAAACCCACTGCAAAGGATTTCAGACCTATGGCACTGACAAATATGTCATATAAATTATTCATGATGCCGGTAAAGGACAATATAGAAAAACATTTATTAAGTAATGAAGTAATGGGAACAAGCTGGTTTCACTAAGGGAGGGAAAAATTGAAGACAGTCTGTTTATTTTGCAGTATTGTGAGGAGCAGAGCTACAGGATGGAAGGGCCTTTGGTGGTAATATAGAAGGACTTCTCATAGCTTGCGACTCGGAGAAAGGAGAGAAATTGATCAAAGTAATGATAAAATATAAAACTGGCCTAAGAGTAACAGAAGCAGTATTAGAGCTGTGTAGTGGAGATGGAACAGTAATGGATTTGGGAGAAGGAAAACAAGTGGAAATGGAAAATAACAGAAATTTATCTAAAGGGCACAAAAGGGACATGCCACTGAAGGCACAAAAGGCTAAGAGAGTTAGGCTGGAACAACCAACAGAGAGCCCACTGAGACAAATTGTGAAACAAACAGCAAAACAACACTGAGGAGGTGCCGTTGCAAAGGTAAAGTCTTCGCCATGCAACTGAACTGAACTGAAGTGTGGCATCACCCCAACAGGCAATGGCTGACAACATGGCATCACCCCAACAGGCAGTGACTGACAGTGTGACATTGCCCCAACAGACAATGGCTGACAATGTGGCATTGTCCCAACAGCCAGTGGCTGACAGTGTAGCATCGCCCCAACAGGCGATGGATGACAGTGTGACATCGCCTCAACAGGTGATGGCTGACAGTGTGGCATGGTCCCAACAGGTGATGGGTGGCATCGCCCCAACAGGCAATGGGTGGCATCGCCCCAACAGGCAATGGGTGGCATCGCCCCAGCAGGCAATGGGTGGCATCGCCCCAACAGGCAATGGGTGGCATTGCCCCAACAGGCAATGGGTGGCATCGCCCCAACAGTCAGTGGCTGACAGTGTGGCATCGCCCCAAGAGGCAGTGGCTGACAGTGTGGCATCACCCCAACAGGCAATGGCTGACAGTTTGGCATTGCCCCAGCAGGCAGTGGCAGACAGTGTGGCATCGCCCCAACAGCTGATGGCTGACAGTGTGGCATCGCTCCAACAGGCGATGGCTGACAGTGTGGCATCACCCCAACAGGCAATGACTGACAGTGTGGCATTGCCCCAACAGGTGATGGCTGACAATGTGGCATCGCCCCAACAGGTGATGGCTGACAATGTGGCATCACCCCAACAGGCAATGACTGACAGTGTGGCATCGCCCCAACAGGTGATGGCTGACAATGTGGCATCGCTCTAACAGGCGATGACTGACAGTGTGACATCATCCCAACAGGCGATGGCTGACAAAGTGTGGCCAATAGTGTGGCATTGCCCAACAAGCAGGGGCCAATTGTGTGCCACTGCCCAACAAGCAGTGACCAATAGTGTGGCATTGCCCAGACAAGCAGTAGCAAATAGTTCGGCATTGCCCAGACAAGCAGTAGCCAATAGTGTGGCATTGCTCAACAAGCAGTGGCCAATAATGTGGCATTGCCCGGACAAGCAGTGGCTAATAGTGTGACTTTGTCCAAACAGACAATGGCCAATAGTGTGGCATTGCCCAACAAGCAGTGGCCAATAATGTGACTTTGTCCAAATAGACAATGCCCAATAGTGTGGCATTGCCCCGAGAAGGGATGGCCAATTGTACTGCATTGCCCCAACAGGTGATGGCCAACTATGTGGCATTGCCCCAAGAGGCTATGGCCAATAGTGTGGCACTGTCCCAGAGGGCGGTGGCCGACAGCGGCATTGCACCAACAGGCAATGGCCAACTACGTGGCAGTGCCCAACAGGTGATGGATGACAGTGTGGCATTGTCTCAAAAGGGAACCGCTGATAATACGATGGTTTCCCAATAGATGATTGTCAATAGTGTGGCGTTGCCCTATTAGGAGATGGTCAGTAGCGACATTGCCCAACAGATGTTCCCCAGTGTCTCCTTAGTCTCTGCCTGGTGCAGACGCTCAAGAGAGGGGGTGTTGTCGCTGCACACTTTGTTTAAAGGTAGCAAGCATTTTGCATAGTTAAGACAGATCATTTACAGGGATTAAGATGTTACAAGAGGATGATAAAGGGCAGATATAAGAGGGAAGTGCAGGAGTGATTGGGTAGATACGGATTGGAGCAGATAGGGGACGTGGAAGATGTGTGCAAGATATTCACAAAGAAAACTAAGCGGCATGTGAGGTGGTGTGTGGGGGAAGAGAAGACAAAAAGGGGTGCAAGGAACAACATGGTGGAATGAAGAGGTGAGAGAGGCTGTGGCACAAAAGAAGAAAGCATATACTGAGTGGATGAGAAACATGGATGTGGAAGAAGTTGAGAGATGGAAGAGAGAGTTATATGCAGAGAGGAAGAGAGATGTGAAAAGATTTAAGAGAGAGTAAGAAAGAAGTGGATGAGGAATTTGGAAGGAAGAGAGTAAGAAAGAAGTGGATGAGGAATTTGGAAGGAATTTGAGTGTAAAGTGGAAGGAATGTAAGAAAATGTTCTGGAAAGAAGTAAAGAGAGTTAGACAGGGTGCCAAAGAAGTTAGTTGGGGAGTGAAAGATAAAAATGGTAAATTACTAGTGGAGAAGGGAGAAAAAGCGAGCAGATAAAGAGAACGCTTTAAGGAATTGTTGAACATAGAGAATGAAAGTAATGCGAATGTATGTGGCTGGGGGATGGCTGGGATATGGAGGGATGTGCTAAGAGAGGAAGAAATCAGTAGGATGGAAGTTGTGGAAGCAATGAAGTTAAAATGGGAAAAGCCTCAGGAATTGATAGAGTGCATGGTGAAATGCTGAAGCATGGGGGAGAGTAGTAGAATTGATGTGGAAGCTGTGCAGATTGGCCTGGGATGAAGGTAGAGTCCCGGAGGATTGAAAGTCCATTATAATTATTTCCCTGTACAAAGAAAAAGGGGAAAAAGAAGTATGTGGTAGTCATAGGGGCATTTGTCTTCTTAATGTAATAGGAAAAATATTTGGTAGGATATTATTGACAAAGTTAGGGGAGTAACAGAGGAATTAGTTGAGTAGAACAGGGCGGTTTTAGGAGGGGAAGAAGTTGTGTAGATCAGATATTCATTCAAAGACCCTTAGTGGAAAAGTTTCTAGAGAAGAGAAAGAAATTGTATGCGGTCTTCATGGATTAGGAGAAAGCACATGACAGGGTGGATAGACAAGGATTGTGAAAAGTATTAAGAATATAATATTATGGGGGAGATGGGAAGTTGTTGAAAGTCGTGAAGAATATGAATGAGGGTGCTATGGGTGCCGTGCGTGTGGATAGTAAACTGAGTGAGTTTTTCAATTTGAAGGTTGGATTGAAACAGGGATGTGTCATGTCTCCATGGTTGTTCAGTCTGTATATGGATGGGGTTATGAAAGAGATACAAGGTAGGGCAGTGGATGTTGGAGCAGCCCTAGTGAGAGAGGTCAGTGTTTGGAAACTCCCTGTACTGTTGTTTGCAGATGATACTGTGTTGTTAAGTGAAGACGAAGGGGAGCTGCAAGGCCTGGTGGATGAGTTTAGAACAGTGTGTATGAAATGGAATCTGAAGGTGAATGTAGGGAAGGGTAAAGTTATGGTTTTTGAGAGAAGTGAAGTCAGTGAATGGATAGTGAGGTTGGATGAGAAAATGGAAAATGTGAGTGCATTTAATTACTTGGGTAGTGTGATGAGTAAAAATGGAAGTTTAGAGGGTGAAGTGTTTGCAAGGGTACAACAAGGAAGAAAGGTTGCTGGTTCCTTGAAAGAGGTAATAGGAAACAGGGAAGTGAGCATGGAAGTGAAAACGTTACTACATGAGAGTATTATGGTACCAACTCTAATGTATGGAAGTGAAGCTTGGACCTTGCTGGAGGGACAGAAGTCAAGAGTGAGAGCAGTGGAAATGAGTTATTTCAGAGGAGCATGTGGAGTACTGCCCTGCTCGACTGGTGCTACAGTCTGCTCCTGTAGCCCTCTCTGTCCCGAGACTGACTATCTGTCCACATTGGATCCCAGTGTGGGTTCTTGGCTACTCCCTCGTGTGACACTTCCCCACTGCAGGGGGCCACCTTGACATGGTGGCAGGGCTTAGAAAGAAATTTTGAAAGGAGTATAATCGACAAATGTAGGGAGAGAACCCTTTTTTTTATTATAATATATATATATATATATATATATATATATATATATATATATATATATAGATAGATAGATAGATAGATGCTTGACAATGTCATATTGAAACACAAGGAAGGAATCAGTAAGCTGAAAGTAGAAGGATAGGTTTACAAAAGTGCGGTAATTAAAACTGAAATAGTAAACAAAAATTTCCAGTCAGTTTTCACTTTGTGGAGGGAGGGAGTGACTAGAAATGTTGTGCAAAACAGATATGAAAGTGGAAGTGCAGGAAGAGTATAAATTACTTGAAATGTAAGATGTAAGGAAGGCCCAAATGCCTGATGAGATCTCAAACTATATACTAAAGGAATGGAGAGAACTAGTTGATAAGATTCAAGTTGTGAGTTCTGTTGATGGGAAAGCGCCTGGGGCTTAGAAGAGGAATATTCTGTACCAATTGTAAAGAAGGGAACAAAGAAAAAAACCTGAATTATGTAGCTGTGTCCCTATCCGACGTGGTCCCAAAATTGTCTGAGGGAATCCTAAAAGACAGATGAATAAAATATTTGGAGGAGATGGACATTTTGGCAGAAAAGCAGTTTGTATTCAAGAATAGAAGATTGTGTATCTCTAACTCGTTGAGCTCCTACTCAAGAATGACTGAAGTGCTACAGGAGAAAGATAATTGGGTGGATTGTGTACATTATACTTATCTGGAGTACCATTGACAAAGTACCCCACGAGTGACTAGTGTGGAAATTTGAGCACATAGAAGGAATGGATGAAAGACTCCAAGACAGGCAGACAGATGAGAACAGTAATAAAGCTGACAGTGTCAGGGAGGTGGGAAGTAGCAAATGGAGTCCCACAAGGCACGGTGGTGGCACCCGTAATATTCCGAATCTACATAAACGATACAGTGAATGTATTGAACAGTTATGCAAGCCTGTTTGCAGACGATGCAAAGATCATGAGGAGATTCGAAGTTGAAAAGGACTGGAAAATGATGCAGAAAGATATGGACTGCGTGAAATTCAATGCTAAAAATGTCAAAATTCTGAATATAGATAACAGAAGTAGGCGGTTATCTCTGAAGTACTCAATGGAAGACAATCAATCACCACCGTGAGTGAAGTAAAAGACCTGGAAGTTTTGATAAAAGAAATTTTGTCACCACCAAAACAAGATTGACAGATATATAACCTGTTCACAGATATATGAGTGGAAATTCAATATATGAATGAGATGATGAAAAAACTAATGCTGGCTATGATTCGCCCCAGACTGGAATATGCAGCAGTGGTGTGATCTCCAAATAAAAAGGAAGATATAAAACAAGATCAAAAGAATACAAAGAACATCAACCAAGACGGTCCCTAGCCTGACAGATCTATCATACAAGGAATGGCTAGAAATCCTGAGTCTTCCTTCCATAGAAGAAAAGAGAGTGAGTTGCGACATGATTGCAGTCATCAGGGCCATGATGGTAGCAGACAAAATTAGCATAAAAGACTTGCTTGTATGGGATGGGGGAGCAAGAAGAGGACGTGGAAAGAAATTAAGAAAGAGAGGTTGCTTGAAAAATATCAAGAAGTACAGTTTTCCATATTGATGCACTGACCAGCGGAATTGCCTGGACATCGAAATTGTACAGTTCAAAAACTTAAAAGAGTTAAAAACAAAGTTTGACCAATTGAGACACGGAGGCCGGACCCAACAACATAGCTAGGTAAATACAACTAAGAAAATATACGCATACATGCTGACACACATAACGTAACATAAATACAACTATGAAAATATACGCATGCATCCTGACACTCACCCCCCCACCCACCCACACTCACACACTCACCCCCCACAACACACACACACACACACACACACACACAATCACCAATGCGGGCACAATCTCTCTCTCTCTCTCTCTCTCTCTCTCTCTCTCTGTGCATATAGTGTACATTTGTTTGTCTGTCATTAATATTTTAACATCTCTTTCTATCTGTAAGGCTTACTCTTAAGCTGTTGCTGTCTCTATTGCAGTCTCTGTCCCTCTGTTTCTCTATCGTCTCAAACACACACACACACACACACACACACACACACACACACACCGCTTGCTGGTGCAGTGCTAACGTTCTCGCTTGCCTGCTGGTGGACGGGAGTTCGTGCTTCGTTCAGGTTGCGAAAAGTTTCACTGACGAAGTGGGTGGTTACTCTTCCCCTTGAGCAAGGGGACGGGTGTGTGCGTCTGTGAAGGTCACAGCCTTGCCGTTAGATCTGACTATATGAGCTCTCAGCTCCCTTCCGGAAGGGTAAAAGCTGACGATCACGATCATCAAGTGATCCTGACTGACCCGGTGAATTACACACACACACACACACACACAGACACACACACACACAAACAGTTCATGTGCACGGATTTGTGAGTGCGTGCTTTGAGTGTGCATTTGTATGTGACCAAGAACTTGAGTGTGAGCATGTGTCCTTGAGTTCATCCCTATGTGTGTGTGTGTGTGTGTGTGTGTGTGTGAAAATAAACAGTGATCCCAACGCAGGAGGCCTGGGGTGCCCATTGATTAGGAATTGTTTTTGTCAACGATCCACTTATAATGCATTAATTTCTTGCTGCAGTGTGTTGATAGTTATAGTATATATGTTTACATGTAGTGTTTATTTTACTGTAATCCTAGTGTGATCAAGAGTTTTAAGTGTAAAGTCTGCTCTGGATGTAAATTCCAGTTAAGAATGATAGATGGTTGGGTAGGGGCATGCACAAAGGTTAGGAGTTAGGTTAGAGGTGGGTGGAGCTTGTTTTGTCCACTCCCTTCCTCCTTCCCTAGGTATACAGGGATAGAAATTGGGCACCATTGAGCAGGAAATAGGTCTCGTGTGTAAATATGGTATAGTGATAAAGTACACATCATAGTCATTATTATACTCACCTACTATTGGCACCTACGCAAAAACCACGAACTCATCCATCATGCAGAACTTGGTTACATTTCACAGCACTACAACTACAAGTGAGGAACAGGAGGGCAGGAAATGGTTGGCTTTGCATGCTGAATGAGCTGCTCAGCAATGTACTCTGACTGCCTGGGGTTTGTTGCTGTGCTTCATTGTCTGCTACTCTGTCTGAGCCAGGTGATGCACAGTACTGCTGAAAAATGCATAGTATCATTGATTGCTTCATGTTTCAGCCTCGGGTATTGGCAAAGTCCGATGGATATTGCTCAACACAGCCTGCCTACCAGGTGTGGATATTCCATTAGGCTGGATATTATAATAACAGATAATTGAGAGTTTAATGTGTATAATTATTTGACCATAAATACAGTATGTGTGTGTGTATATATATATATATATATATATATATATATATATATATATATATATATATATATATATATATATATATATATATATATATATATGTGTGTGTGTGTGTGTGTGTGTGTATGTGTGTGTTTGTATATATTATGCATTAAAACACCGAATAAATATGAAGAGAGAGTTTATTCAGAAGTAAACGTAAATAAGAGGACTGTTAAAGATAAAAAGTAACCTCATAAACCACCAGTTTATACCCCTACTTTACGACATTTCATGTGCTGTTCATTTATTGTTCTGCCGGTGTGCTCGTTGGTTGTTTTGGGAGGAGAAAGTATGGTGGATGACATGTACAATACGAATTGTTGGGTTGAGAGTGATTTTGGGGACATGCCTTTCCTTAGGCAAAATTATCCCGCATAGATGTTGACCATTACATCAATGGCAGTGCTGAGTGACGTATTAAAACCACATATGGTGAGTTGCTCATCATAACATCCACCCACCATTACGCTAACGTTGTATTTGGCGCAAAACAATGCAGCTTGGATACTGCATGGTCCCAGGAATTGGCCCTACTATTCGCGAGTCAATTTGACCAATCCATAGAACCATCCTTTGGGCTCAGAATTGTCTCTCGCTTGTACAGTTGCAGTATAGGGGATCAGTCACTTTGGCATGGTCCGTTTCCTTTCTGAGATTCCCCATTCAATTATGTATGGATCAGACATTAATGGTGCAGGTGACCGTGGTGGTTGTGTGGGGTTCCCTTGTGGCGTGGGCAACACTGGTGGTGTTGAGGTCCCTTCAGGTGTAGGGGACCCTGGTTGTGAGAGGGACCCTTTTGGTGTGGGGGACTGTATTGTTGTGAGGGACTCTCGTGCAGTTCGGGACGCTGGTGGTTTGGGGGACCCTGATGGTACAAGGGACCCTGGAGGAGTGGGGGCCCCTGGTGATCTGGTGGTCCATGGTGGAGTTGGGGACCCTGGTTCTGTTGAAGTTCCTGATGAAGAGGGGGACCCTTGTGGAGTGGGAGATCTTGGTGGTGTTAGGGACCCTGGTGGTGTTAGGGACCCTGATGGTGTGGGTGTTCCATGTGGTTTTGGGGTCCCTGGTGTTGTGGTGGACCATTTTGGTGTTTTGTACCCTGGTTGTGTAGGGGACCCTGGAGGAGAGGGGAACCTTGGTGGTGTAGGGGACCCTGGTGGTGTAGGGGACCCTTAGTAGTGTAGGGGTCCCTGGTGGTGTAAGGGACCCTGATGGTGTGGGTGTTCCTTGTGGTCTTGGGGTCCCTGGGGTTGTGAAGACCCTTTTCGTATTTTGTACTCTGGTGGTGTAGGGGACCCTGGTGGTGTAGGGAACCCTGGAGGTGTAGGGGACCCTTGTGAAGTGGGGAACCCTGGTGGTGAGGGGGACCCTGGTGTTGTGGGGGACTCTGATGGTTTGGAGGTACCTGATGATGTGTTCCCTGGCTTTGTGGGGGATCCTGGTGGTGTGGGTGACCATGATGGTGTGGCGGTGCCTGATGGTATTGGCGTCCCTGGTTTTGTGAGGGACCTTGGTGGTGTGAGGGACCCTCTTAATGTGTGAGACCCTGGTCGTGAAGGGGACCCTAGTTTTGCAGGGGACCCATTTGGTGTTTTGTATCTTGGTGTTGGAGGGGACACTGGTGGTGTAGGGGACCCTGGTATAGTGGGGGAGCCTGCTACTGTGGGGGACCCTGGTCTTGTTATGGCCCCCGATGATGCGGGGATCCCTGATGATTTAGGGGACCCTGATCGTGTAGGGATTCCATGTAGTGATGGTGTACCTGGGGGGCATGGTGGTGTGGGGAACACTGGTGATGTGGGGGTCCCTTGACGTGTGGGGGACTCTGGTGGAGTTGGGGACGTTGGTGGTTTCGTGGACCCTGATGGTACGGGGGTCCATGGTGGTGTGGGGGTCTGTGGTTGTGTGGGGGACCTTGGTGGAGTGTGGGACCATGGTGGTGTGTGGTGCCATGGTGGTGTGGGGATCCTGGGATGTTTTTGGATCCCTGGTGGTGTGGAGGACCATGGTTGTGTGGGAGACCATTGAGGTGTCAAGGCCTTTTCTGGAGTGCGGGAATGCTCTGGTTTGGAACCATGCATCTGCGCGTCAATAGCTGGTCTGGAGGGATGTGGATCAGGAAAGAGTGTGGGATATAAGTTTTTTATTTTTCTGTAATTTGAATTTATTATTGACAATGTTATTCTTTCACGCGTTTTTTTTCCCGTTGTCTTTTTTTCTAAATAAAAATTGGACACTGGAAAGTACACAGGCCAACGTAAAGTTATGTGTAGATTATTGGCAACCTGGACAATCCTAAAAATAGTTACAACCCTGGTGTTAAACATAGTACCCTGCTGTTAAAAATAATTACTTTCCTCCTGTTAAACATAGTTACTATCCCGCTGATAAACACAATTAATATCCAGCTGTTAAAAAAAGTTAATAGTCTGCTGTTGAACCGAGGTAATGTCCTTCTGTTAAACAAAGTTTCTATCCTATTCTTAACCATAGTTAAAATCTATCTATCTATCTATCTATCTATTGCCAGACGCCTCAATCCCGTTTGGGGTGGCCACAAACAAATCGCCTCCAAGTCGCCCTGTCCCCCGCCATTTCACTCCCCTGCTCCCAACTCACACACCCCTCTCTCATATACCTCTCCACCCCATCTCTCCATCTCATCCTCGGCCTCCCCCTCCCTCTTTCCCCCTCCACCTCACTCACATACACTCTCCCCATCAGTCTCTCACCCTCCATCCTCTCCACATGGCCAAACCACCTCAGTGTGTTCCTCATAACGCTTCCTATCACATCCACATCAACACCACAACGCTCCTTTATATCCTCATTCGTCAGCCTGTCTCTCCATGTGACTCCACAGGCTCCTCTTAAATAACTCATTTCCACGGCTCTCACTCTTGACTTGTGTCCTTCCAACAACGTCCAAGCTTCACTTCCGTACGTTAGAGTTGGTATCGCAATACTGTCATGTAGTAACTTTTTCACTTCCATGCTCACCTCCCTGTTTCTTATCACTGCTTTCAAAGAACCAGCAACCTTTCTTCCCTGCTGTACCCTTTCAAGCACTTCACCCTCCAAACCTCCATCTTTACTCATCACACTACCCAAGTACTTAAACGTACTCACATTTTCCAATTCCTCACCATCCAACCTCGCTGTACATTCACTGACTTCACCTCTCTCAAAGACCATCACTTTACTCTTCCCTACATTCACCTTTAAATTCCGTTTCTTACACACTCTCTCAAACTCATCCACCAAGCCTTGCAGCTCCCCTTCGTCTTCACTCAACAACACAGTATCATCTGCAAACAACAGTACAGGGAGTTTCCAAACACTATCCTCTCTCACCAGGGCCACTCCAATATCCACTACCCTACCTTGTACCTCTTTTATTACCCCATCCATGTACAGATTGAACAACCATGGAGACATGACACATCCCTGTTCCAACCCAACTTTCAAAGAGAAAAATTCACTTAGTTCACCATCCACACGCACTGCAGCCTTCGCACCATCGTACATACTCTTCACAGCATTCAACAACTTCCCATCTACTCCATATATTCTTAACACTTTCCACAATCCTAGTCTATCCACCCTGTCATATGCTTTCTCCAAATCCATGAAAGCCGCATACAACTTCTTTCCCTTCTCTAGAAACTTTTCCACTAAAGATCTGAGAATGAATATCTGATCTACACAACCTCTTCCCTTCCTAAAGCCTCCCAGTTCTTCTCCAACTAATTTCTCTGTTCTTTCTCTAACTCTGTCAATAAGTATCCTACCATACACTTTTCCTATTATACTAAGAAGACAAATGCCCCTATGATTACCACACACTTCTTTTTCCCCTTTTCCTTTGTACAAAGGAATAATTATACCTGACTTCCAATCCTCCGGGACTCTACCTTCCTCCCAGGCCAATCTGCACATCTTCCACATCCATTCTACTACTATCTCTCCCCCATGCTTCAGCATTTCACCACACACTTCATCAATTCCTGGGGCTTTCCCTGATTTAACTTTCTTCATTGCTTCCACAACTTCTATCCTACTGATTTCTTCCTGTCCTCTCACCTCCCTCCTTCTCCCAGCCATTCCCCAGCCACTTATACTCGCATTACTTCCATCATCCACGTTCAACAATTCCTTAAAGTGTTCTCTCCATCTGCTCACTTTTTCTCCCTTCTCCACTAGTAATCTACCATTTTTATCTTTCACTCCCCTGCTAACTTCACTCCCACCCTGTCTTACTCTTTTCATCTCTTTCCAGAACATTTTCTTACAGTCCCTCCACTTTACACTCAAATTCCTTCCAAAGTCCTCATCCACTCTCTTCTTACTCTCTCTTACTAATCTTTTCACCTCTCTCTTTCTTTCTACATATAACTCTCTCTTCCGCCTCTCAACTTCTTCCACGCCCCTATTTCTCATCCATTCATTGTATGCTTTCTTCTTTTTGTTCTTAGTTAAAGTCCTGCTGTTAAACATAGTTATTATCGTACTGGTAACATAATTACTATCGTGCTATTAAACAAAGTTACTATACTGCTGTTAGACATAGTTACTATACTGCTGTTAGACATAGTTATTATCCTGCTGATAAAAATAGTTATTATCCTGATGTTAAAGAAAGTTACTATACTACCACTAAACATAGTCAAACATAGTTACTGCCCTTCTGTTAAACAAAGTTAATATCCAGCTGTTAGACATAGTTACTATCTCGTTGAAAAAAATAGTTACTATCCCGTTTCTATACATAATTTCTATCCTTCTGTTAAACAAATTTACTATCGTTTTGTTAAACATAGTTACTATCCAGCCTTTAATATGATTACTATCCTGCTGTTAAACATAGTTACTCTCATGCTGTTAAACATAGTTACTCTCATGCTGTTAAACATAGTTACTCTCATGCTGTTAATCATAGTTCCTCTCCTGTTTTTCAACATAGTTGAAACCCTGCTGTTAAACATAGATACTATCAAACTGTTGCCCAATTAAAATCCTTTGTTACACCCCATCTTTTTAAGAAATAGATGGATAGATATGTAGATACATACCCTCGACAAGTTGATAGAGATAGAGGGGGAAACAAGATACAGTACTGTTCTCATAAAGGTCTTTGTATAAACTTGTAAAGAAGTTATATATATATTAGACTTATGGACGAGTGGTTGTTATACGTGAGTAGTTTGTAAGTAGATAATCATCGTTCCCATTTGTCATGCAATGACAGGAGAGGTAAAGAATAGTATGGGACTATTTTTATTTGTCTTTGAAATATTAACAAAATCTCTCACACACGAGTGAAGTTAAGTAGAGTCCTCCCTCTCTCTCTCTCTCTCTCTCTCTCTCTCTTCCATGTTGCTAAGCCCTTCTCCCTACTACCTGTCGCTTCTATGGCCTGTCTCCTTCTGAGCTCTCTTTCCTCAATTCTGGTGAAACGGGGGTCGTGTCACGCGTGTTACACTGTGGTTGGAAAGTTCCAGAAACCTGTGTGTGAGTATGTATGTCACTAGGCTTTGTTCGCCTGCTATCTTGCTGACACACTACCTACATCATCTGACATTGCTACTTCCTATGTGTCGTCGACAATTCCTCAGTTAACTTGCAAGATCATTTCCCTTTCCCAGGCTCGCATGGAGCTGTCGATCTATCTATTTATCTATCTGTCTATTATGATTTGTAATTATAATATGGACTCATAACATTGCTCGGCCACGCCGCTGAAGGTCCTCCGACAGCAATCATCATTGACATATGCTAATCTATTAGTACATAATATTGATTATAATATTGTATACATATAATATTCATAGTAAATTGCAGTGATCTAGTAATACATTTTAAACAAGTTGTATACATATTTGAATAAATGCAATGTTTGTTGTATGACATTTTGTAAGATGTGTATGTATAACAGACATACGCATATAATTGTGCAATGGTAATACTGCTAGGTTATACATTACATATTGAGTTTTCCCTTTAGTAATGTCTAATATTTCACCTAACTTGTATGATGATACTGGTAATACAGAATTGTGGTATAATTGTATGACTTTAAATAATATTGTAGTAATATTGTGGTAATACATAATTGTAACATTTTATGAATTGCTACATAATATTGTGATAATGCATAATTGTGTTGACCTTATAATTGTAGTTACATTTTGTTAACCCCTTAACCGCGGGGCGTCACTTTCGTGATACTTGGGAGCAAGGGATCATACCGCGGGGCGTCGCTTGTGTGATTCTGTGTTATTTTGAATTCACCCGGGCTTCCAAGTGGGGGCTTGTATCATCTATCAGTACCGCCAATGTCCAACACTAGTCAGCACTCCTAATCTCATCTGTACTCCCATCCATTGTTGACAATTTAGCCATTTCTCCCCGTTTTTGACTCCCCTCCCTACCCCCCCTCCATTACCCTATCCTCTCATCTGCCCGGCCGTGCTACAGCTAAGTAAATCTTCCGTGGAATTTTTCACTGATTTCATCCATTGAAATAAGCCCTATGTCCTATTCTTATACCAAATAATATATACAAGAAAGAAATAAGGTAAGTGAGAGTGCCATACAACTGGAATTGGCTAATTATCACCTGACAACACCTCACGTGCACTCGTTCGCTAATTTTCGCTGTTTTTTTTTCCTTTGAAATATGCCGTATAATCTATTTTCGTAATAAATATACATGTAAGGAGGGAAGGGAGAAGCCTAAGTGATATTTACATTCACCTGGAACTACCTAATTTATAATGTATTGTCTAGATTTCCTGCCAATCATTTGTGCTATATATAGCTGTTTCAAGAGCTAACATTGGTAGCACTGAATATCCCCTAAGTAGGCCTCTACCACGGCCCTCCCTTATCAGTTTACTCTCATCTTCCGAAGTAGAGGTACGTCTGTTTCTTCTTGCTGACTTCAGGGACTTTCTCACCCCCATGCAAAGGGCCCTGTGACCTTTACCCCCTACTAAACCTCGTGTGGAAAGAGGTAAAGGGCTGACAATTGATAAAAGAGTGACTACAATCTTTCTATTGAGTAAAACAGTGCAAGTGGAATTGTAAATAATGTGTAAATAATGTGTAAACAGCAAGTGAAAGTAATGAATGTAAATATACGTGACCAATGGAAAATAGTTTTATAAGTTACTTCAAGTGACAGTGCATAACACAGTGTAAATAAAATGGAAATATAAATAACGTAAATAAAACAGAGAACGTAAATAGAAATGTAAATGAGTAGTATTATAAGAATACGAGTATATACCCTACGTGTAATGAAAGTGAAAGTTTCACTCTAGCATGTCTGAATACTATGAGTTATGAGAGTGAAGATGAAAGTGACATTCACTCTCAATGCTAGTATACAGGACGAGAAAGTGAATGCTATGTATTTTACTGAAAGAAATTGAATCCCTACAGTGACAATAAACTAATACTACTGAAGGAAACTTATGGATAAAGACTGTAGATATATATAAGTGTTATATAGTAATAGAAATATAAAGTGTGAGGGGTTTTATGAATAATAAATGACAGAGTACCAAGAGCAAACTAGTGCCAGTGCGACGGTCAGACACGCTCGTAATTTTCATTGCTTTCACAGTGGGTTTTTTTTGGAGTATGGATCCCAAACTACTTGAAAATCATAGAGTAGTGTTTATAGTGTTAATATCTGGCTGTGGTAATCATATTACGGGTTGTCGGGAAGTGTAAAGTGGAGACTTCGTTACCCAACTTCAGAGGTCTCCACAAGTCCTACGGTAACGACGAAGGCTCAACAAACATTCCAGGAGAAAGCTGAAGGTATGTGCCATATGCATATGTATTTTTAATATTCTAGGACTAATAACTGATTTTTGGCAAATATTTTTTGAGAGTCTGTTGGAGCCCGAATAACCCCGCGGCACACGCAAAACATCGGTAAACATGCCCGCGGTGTAGGGGTTAATGCAACTGTTACATAATTGTGTTGGCCTTATAATTGTAGTTAAAGTTACATAAAAGTTACATCTTGTTAATGCAACTGTTACATAATCGTTACATATTGTTTGTAGTTACATAATTGTAGCAAGTGTAACATAATGCAATCGTTTGTCGTTACATAACTGTTACATATCGTTTGTCGTTACATAATTGTAATAATTGTAGTCCTGACATTAAATCCGGTCATGCTGCGGTCGATGATATGATGTGCCATGCCACTAGCTTGTGGAGACAACCGTTTGTTTTTTGTTTCACTTATAGAAGGAGTTTATGTGGTATTTTGGCATTTGTAGTAACACTTACACATATTTTCATTTGTTTGTTATGTGATCTTATTCTGTTTCTTTTTCTTTCTTTCATTTTTTTTTTTTTTTGTATGTATTGATTTTCTATAGTTTGTTTTTCTTCGTTTGCCTACGCTTTTTCTGTGTTGTTCATGGTTGCATAATTGCTGGTTAATTCCCTTGGGACTCTTTTTTTAAGATTTAGTTTATATTGCACAGATATTGCTGAAAATGATATTATATAGTCCCATATTTTGTTATTTTATAAATATATATATATATATATATATATATATATATATATATATATATATATATATATATATATATATATATATATATATATACACTATATACAGTATTAACTATATACACTGACTTGTTGTTTACTTGTACCTATCGTGGGCAATATATGTGTCAGCACTGTGTGGAAATCATTGTCTTCACGATTGTGTTGAAGATGTTCATTCTTGCTAATGTCACTTGTGTTGGCCATTTTTTTTTTTTTCTGGTTTTCCTTGTAACTTAATTTATCTGTTTCCACAAGGTAGCTTTAATAAGTGTTTAATATAGTTCTCTTAATCGCTCACTGAGTAACTGTGATGGTATATTTTCTTTATTACTTTGTGGATGTAATAATGTATAGCTGTATGTATGAAACACATATTTTATGTGGGTATAAATGGTAACACTCGATGGTAGTAAATAAATGCCATAATAAATGAATGAATATATACAGTGTAGAATATTTATTGTTGGTGCAAGTATTTAATGACTGAATTATGAAGATAATTGAAGTAGGTGTATGAATTTAAGTTGTAACTACACAGCAGGTTTTATATGTTTGTGCAAAATGTGTTGTCTATCACTGTGTATCGTATGAATGAAGTAACTGTGTAACTCACTAATTTTTTACCGTGGTGGGAATGGTGTGAGTGGTGTTGCACGTGGTGATAGCGTTGTTCTTCACGGGTTGATTGACGTGTTGTGGGGTGTCAGACACACGGCTTGGCGTCCTGTCAGCAAACACGTATGGTGACGTCGACTTCCCACACTGGTAGCTGTGGTGAGTAAATGAGTAGTGATGAGTAACTTGAGTGAAGATGAGTGAGTAAGATGGGTTGTGATTATGGACTTGGTATTTGCTTCGTTGTCTTGACCTCTTCATTCCTGCATCAGCAGTGGAGATTGGGTGGAGGTAGCAGAGAGAGGAGGGTGAGGTCTGGTGGTTGTGAGTTGTGAGTCGTGTCTCACTCTTCGTTTGTTTGTTTTGTTTTTCATTCTCGATGTTTTCTCGTTTCTTTTCTCTTGTGATTTACTCGTTGTGGGATGAAGACTGTCGTTACTTGTAGGTGCGTGTAGATTATACAGACGGCTCGTGGAGTTGTTACTTGTAATTGATTGTAGATGGTTGTAGTTCGTTGGTTCGTCGTAGAAATTGCAAGATTGTTTGTATCAGTACTTTGTTAAACTACTTGCAAGGCGTCCTGTGACCTCTTCACCTCTACATCAGCGTGATGATCGGGGAGACAGAGGGGGCTGGTTGGAGAGAATACTCTCAGGAGCTGGTTGTGAGTTGTTGGTTGTGAGAGTTTTTTTTTTTTTTTTTTCAATTTTGATATTTTGTAGGAATTCACTGTTGATTCGTAGACGAGGTTCGTATACGTTCGCTAACAACCAAATCTCATAAAGGACTTTGTATAAACTTGTAAAGAAGTTATATATATATCAGACTTGTGGACGAGCGGTTGTTATACGTGAGTAGTTTGTAAGTAGATAATCATCGTTCCCATTTGTCATGCAATGACAGGAGAGGTAAAGAATAGTATGGGACTATTTTTATTTGTCTTGGAAATATTAACAAAGTCTCTCACACACGAGTGAAGTTAAGTAGAGTCCCGCGAGCTACCTCCCTGTCTCTCTCTCTCTCTCTCTCTCTCTCTCTCTCTCTCTCTCTCTCTCTCTCTCTCTTCCATGTTGCTAAGCCCTTCTCCCTACTACCTGTCGCTTCTATGGCCTGTCTCCTTCTGAGCTCTCTTTCCTAAATTCTGGTGAAACAGGGGTCGTGTCACGCGTGTTACACTGTGGTTGGAAAGTTCCAGAAACCTGTGTGTGAGTATGTGTGTATGTCACTAGGCTTTGTTCGCCTGCTTTCTTGCTGACACACTACCTACATCATCTGACATTGCTACTTCCTATGTGTCATTGACATTTCCTCAGTTAACTTGCAAGATCATTTCCCTTTCCCAGGCTCGCATGGAGCTGTCTATCTATCTATTTATCTATCTATCTATTATGATTTGTAATTATAATATGGACTCATAACACTGTGAAAGGGGAGATAGATAGATAGATAGAGAGAGAGAGAGAGAGAGAGAGAGAGAGAGAGAGAGAGAGAGAGAGAGAGACAGACAGACAGACAGAGACAGACAGACAGAGAACAGACAGACAGGGGAGACAGACAATGGGGGAAAAGAAAGACATGATGGACTGAAAAAGGAGAGAGATAGAGAGGATGATGGAGTGATAGATAGAAGACCGGATAGAAAGAGGTAAGTAACAAGGGAGACAGACAGATAGGGAAGGGCAGACATAGGACAGATAGCTATAAAGGTAAAGAAGATGGCTAGAAAGGAGTGATAAGAGCAGGTAAATAGCTAGTTCCAAGGAAAAGAGAGGATTAATTGAAGGGAAGAGATGGGGAGGATATAATTAAATAGAGATAGGATAGAGGCTAAGGGTGGATAGAAAAGGCTTATATATAAATGTAGACAAACAGAGTCAGGGAAGACAAAGTGGATATATAGATTGAGAAGAGAGAGAGATAGAGATAAAATGAGAGGGGATAGGGGACAGAGAGATAGATAGATTTAGTGGGAGAAAGGAAAGGGAATAAACTGAAAGTGGAGGGATAGGAAGGGCAGAGAGACTGATACATGGGGAGACAGGATAGGTAGAAAGGGAAGATAAATAAAAATGGAGGAAATATATACTAAGAGAGTGGGGGGCAGGTGATGCAAAAGCTAATAATATGGATAGATAATGAGGGGAAGGCAGGTGACAGAAAGGGGAATAAATGGATAGATAGATAGACAGACAGGAGGAAAGGTGAGAGGACAGATAGATAAATAGAGAGGCAGATAGATAGACAGACTTAGTGACAGGTAATGGAATGGATAAGCAGAAATAGGAGATTCATAGACTGATGGGTAGAGATAGGAGACAGCTGTTTACCAGAGAGGGCAAATAAACAGACAGGAAAAAAGAGAGGTAGGGACTGAAGAATGGAAGAAGGGGGATGGATGATAAGTCATAAATACAGAGAAAAATATATATTGGACACAGAAGAGTAAATAGAGTAAACAGAGATAAGACAGACCAGTTCTAATATTAAAATGATCTGTTGGTAAACAGCCTAAAATATTTAAGATGATTGAAATGGTCAGTTGGTAAACAGACTAAAATAGTTAAGATAAACAAGGTGATGTGTTGGTAAACAGACTAAAATAGTTAAGATGAATAAAATGATGTTGGTAAACAGACTAAAATATTTAAATAAAATGGTCTGTTGGTAGGCAGACTAGAATAGTTAAGAAAAATAAAATGGTCTGTTGACAAGCAGACTAGAATGCTCAAGATGGAGAAAGTGCTCTGTTGGTAAACAGAGTAAATAGTTAGGATGAATACAATGTTCTGTTGGCAAACGGACTAAAATACTCAAGATGGAGAAAATGCTCTCTTGGTAAACAGAGTAAATAGTTAAGATGAATAAAATGGTCTGCTGGTAAACAGACTAAAATGGTTAAGATGAATAAAGTCGAATGTTGGCAAACACACTAAAATAGTTAAGATGAAAAAAATAGTTTTGTTGGGAAGAGACTAAAATAGTTAAGATGAATAAAATGGGCTGTTGGTAAATAGACTAAAATAGTTCTCTCTGTTGCCAAACGCCTTAACCCCTTAAGACCGCAATGATTTCAGGCAGGAAGCCTCCCTCAGCAGCATTTCGGGGGTGGTTTGGCGACTTTCACCAAGAGAACATTGATTGTGTTCTGGCTAAAGAGGAAGACTTTACACACCTGACGACGCAGTCTGCACCCCCGTAGGCCTAATGGTTACCGCACAATCGCGCGTCAAAGTTCATAAAAATTTATAAGTTACCCCTCGAAAACAATCGAAAACGTGAAAATTTTGACAACTACCTGTTTTTCTTATTGAAATAGGTCATTTCAAAGCGTTTTGTCACACCAACCATGAAAACAGGTGTATGTAGGTGTGGGGAGATTACTAGGCTGTGGGGAGATAAAGTAGGCTCTGGAGAATAGGCCTATAGGTAGGGGGGTTGGAAATAACCAGCTTTTCGCATGAAAAGAAAGCACTTCCGTGTGTTCTGTAACATCTACCATGAAAACAGGTGTGTATGTACATGTGGGGAGATAACTAGTGTGAAGAGTAGGCCTACAAGGCCTTGATGGTATTTGGGGAGAAAAATTTCAGCAACAACTAAATTCTCTCGTGGAAACCCTCCATTTCAATAGGCTTTGTCATGTCAACCATGAAAACAGATGTGTATGTAAGTGTGGGGAGATAAAACAGGTGTGGGGAGTAGCTTTACAAGGCCTCATAGTCATTCAGAAGCTAACACAGACACATATAAATGTTTATAACCATCAAGGACATCAAAATAAAGTTGAGTAATGCGATAGATGCATGATATGAAAAGGGGAAAAAAAAAAAAGCAATAATTTGTTTCTGATTTCTCCTTTTACAGCCCTAACTTATCATTACATTTATTTATTACGCTTATTGTTACACATTTGTCACACTTATCATTACAATTACCACACTGTCATTACACTTTGTCAAACTTATTACAATTTCGGCAACAACCTGATACCTCTCGGGGGTCTGTAGGGGGTTGGAAGGGTAGTGAGGTACGAGGGAGGGATGGGATGGGGTTCGCGGGGGACACAGAGCTAGCAGGGTGGGAGGAGGGGCGACAGTGGGTGGGAAGGGACACAGGTGGTGGTGGGAGGAGAGATGCAGGTGCATGGGAGGGTGATTGGGGACAAGGAGGGAGTGAGGGAGTGGAGTAGAGGGTGGGACGGAGGCAGCCCAGAAGGGGGGTGCCCCCCCACCGCCCGGGTTGGTCCGATCCCCCCTCACGCCACCTCATGGGTGAGTTCTCATTGGCCTGAAGCCTACGTCATAATCGGGGTGAAGGAAGCGCTCCGCAGTTTTTTACAGGCCCCAATCATTTGATGCGATTAGGTATTTAGGCGTAAAACTCAAATCACATCAATTGATGTGATTAGGCTTTTAGGAGTTAATCCTGTAAGGGGTGGCGAAAAACTAATCGCCCTATGTCACACGGTCCCCGCCATTTCATTGCCCTGCTTTTTGCTCATTCCCCTCTCTCCCATGTACAGTTGCCCACAAGTTTCTTTTCATAATCAGTGATGTGATACTTAAGCATTCACAAATCAAGTACCAAATAGAAAACACTTGAACAAATCAGTGGTGTCAGCAGACTTTACATCATAAGGGTGGGCTTTCATGGGAAAATCAAATTTGGAAGTAGCGAGTGAGAGAGATACTGGATGGGAAAGAAACGGAACTTTTATGGTCAACTGTACCTCTCCACTCCATCTCTCCATCTCATCCCGGGAATCCCCCACCCTCTCCCCCTCTTTCTCCTACTCACTCACATACACTCTCCTCGTTAGTCTCACGTGCTCAATCCCCTGCGCATGGCCAAACCTCCTCAGTGTACTTTTCTTAAAATCCATAATGCTCCTTCACCTCCTTATTTTGTCAGTCTGCTTCTCCAAGTAACTCCACATGCTCCACTCAGATATCTCATTTCCACTGCTCTCACTCTTGACCTGTGTCCTTCCAACAAGGGGCAAGCTTACCTTCCATTTATTAGAGTTGGTATCACAATACTGTCATGCAGTGACTTTTTTTTTTTTTTTTTTTTTTTTTTTTTTTAATGCTCACTTCGCTGTTTCCTTTCACTGCTTTCAAAGAACCAGCAACCTTTGTTTCTTGTTGTACACTTTCAGGCACTTCACCCACCAAACTTCCATCCAAGTACCTAATGCACTAACATTTTCCATTTGCTAGTTGTTTATATGAATAAAATGGTATTTGGGTAAATAGTCTAAAATAGGTATGATGAGCAAAATTATCAACCAGTAACTGTACTATAGTAAAATGGTAAACATTAAAAAATGTTTTGTCGGTAAATACACTAAAATAGTTAAGATGATTACCTGGGTGAATACCAGATGTTGTCAGACATGGTTTAACACCTACAGAAAGTGATCAAGAAAGGAACAATTTGATCCTTGTGGGCGATTTTAATTATAAAGAGGTGAACTGAATGAGTGGGCATCAGGACATAGTGAATATTCGAGATGTAGGATTTTGTTAATTATAGCACTGAGTAATGCATTGACCCAGAGGGTCAAAGAAGAGTGTAAATGTTGAGGTGATGACGCACCAGCAAGACTAGATTGTCTGCTAACCAAATATCCTGATGTAACTGAATCTCTGAAATATCTGTATCCTGTAAGAAAAAATGATAATGTTGTGACTGAGTTCCAAATGATGGAAGGGAATGTGGCACCAACAGATCAGCCATCCAGGCACGGAATATAGAACTTTGGGAAACCAAACTTTAAAGGATTGAGGAAATTTATAGAAGCAGACTGGAACAGATTCAGGAAAAGAAGACACACACAGAGGAAAAAGGATACCATACCTTTCAAAGCATACATACTTGGGAGGGGAAAATTATGTGCCAAGAGTATGTGGGCGAGAGAACTGGAAACAGAGTTGGTTCAACAAAGGTGTACGATAGAAAAAGGGGAATGGGATGCAGCATGGAACAAGTGATAAAAAGAGGTAACAGAAAAACAAAGGCAGCAACAATACATCTAGAAATGAATATACAAGACTCTGCAGACAGAAAGAATTTTTGAAAAGGGTATAATCGACAAATATTAGGGGGAACCGTTTGTGTATATATATATATATATATATATATATATATATAGATATATATATATATATATATATATATATAAATATATATTTATATATATAGAGAGAGAGAGAGAGAGAGAGAGAGAGATAGATATAGATATGCTTGACAATGTCACATTCAAACACAGGGGAGGAATTAGTAAGCTGAAAGTAGAAGGAAAGGTCCACAAAGGTGCGGTACTTAAAACTGAAATAGTAAACAAAAATTTCCAGTCGGTTTTCACTTCGTGTAGGGAGGGAGTGACTAGAAATGTAGTGCAAAACAGATATAAAAGTGGAAGTGCGGGAAGAGTATAAATTACTAGAAATGTAAGATGTAAGGAAGGCCCAAATGCCTGATGGGATCTCAAACTGCATACTAAAGGAATGGAGAGAACAAGTAGTTGATAAGATTCAAGGTTTAATTGTGAGTTCTCTTGAAGGGAAAGCGCCAGGGGGTTAGAAGAGGGATATTCTGGTACCAAATTACAAAGAAGGGAACAAAGAAAAAAACCTGAATTATGTAGCTGTGTCCCTCACCGACATGGTCCCAATATTGTCTGAGGGAATCCTGAAAGACAGATGAATAAAATATTTGGAGATGGACATATTGGCAGAAAAGCAGTGTGTATTCAAGAATAGAAGATCGTGTATCTCTAACTCGTTGAGCTCCTACTCAAGAATGACTGAAGTGCTACAGGAGAAAGATAATTGGGTGGATTGTGTATACTTAGATCTGGAGTACCATTGACAAAGTACCCCAAGAGTGACTAGTGTGGAAATTTGAGCCCATAGAAGGAATGGATGAAAGACTCCAAGACAGGCAGACAGATGAGAACACTAATAAAGTTGACGGTGTAAGGGAGTTGGGAAGTGGGAAATGGAGTCCCACAAGGCACGATGGTGGCGCCTGTAATGTTCCGAATCTACATAAACGATACGGTGGATGGAATGAACAGTTACGTAAGCCTATTTGCAGACGATGCAAAGATCATGAGGAGATTCGAAGTTGAAAAGGACTCCAAATGATGCAGAAAGATATGGACTGCTTGAAATTCATTGCTAAAAATTTCTAAATTCTGGATATAGGTAAAAGCAGTAGGAGGTCATCACTGAATTAGTCAATGGAAGAAAACCAATCACAAAAGAGAATGAAGAAAAAGACCTGGGAGTTTTGATCAAAGAAATTTTGTCACCCCCAAAACAAGATTGACAGAGAGATATATAACCTGTTCACAGACATAGGAGAGGAAATTTAATATATGCATGAAATGATGAAAAAACTGACGCTGGCTATGATCCGCCCCAGATTGGAATATGCAGCAGTGATGTGGTCTCCAGATAAAAAGGAAGATATACTACAAGTCCAAAAGAATACGAAGAACATCAACCAGGATGGTCCCTAGCCTGACAGATCTATCATACAAGGAATGACTAGAAAACCTGGGTCTGCCTTCCATAGAAGAAAACAGAGAGAGTTGCGACATGATTGCAGTCATCAGAGCCATGATGGTAGTAGGCAAAATTGGCATAAATGACTTGTTTGTATGGGTTAGGGGAGCAAAAAGAGGCCGTGGAAAGATATTGAGAAAGAGAGGTTGCTTGAAAAATATCAAGAAGTACAGTTTTCCGTATTGATGCACTGACCAGCGGAATTGCCTGGACATCGAAATTGTACAGTTCAAAAACTTAAAAGAGTTAAAAACAAAGTTTGACCAGTTGAGACACGGAGGCCGGACCCAACAACATAGCTAGGTAAATACAGCTAAGAAAATATACGCATACATGCTGACACACACAACCTCACATAAATACAAGTACACACACACACACACACACACACACACACACACACACACACAAGCACCAGTGGGGCATAATCTCTCTCTCTCTCTCTGCATATGCTGTACATTTGTTTGTCTGTCACTCATTTTTAACATCCCTTTCTGTCTGTAAGGCTTATTCTTAAGCTGTTGCTGTCTCTAATGCAGTCTCTGTCCCTCTGTCTCTCTGTCGTCTCAAACACACACACACACACACACACACACACACACACAGAGGGAGTCATCAGAAGTAGACGTCCGACATCGGCGCTCTGTACCAAACAAACACGGCCAGTGGCATTACCTAAATTAGTATCTTTGAATGAATCTAGCTCTGTACCAGGTTAGACTAAATGATTTTTCATTATTAAAAGGGAAAAAAAATAATAAGTTTAAACAAGACTGGTTCAAACAGAACAAAGAACCACGAGGAAAAAAAATGCACTGAGTCAGCTGGGTTTGTTTAAACTACAGCAACACGGGGAAAGTGTACATACTCTGTAAGTACATACTCTGTTCATTTAGTATTACAAAATGGATACATACTTTAGTAAAACAAATTTGGAAAAGAAAAGGGATAAAAGTAAAAAGCAAAATGATGATTTCTGCCAAGAACTGGTTGAAGTGGAGACTCACAATAGACTGGTTGAACGTGTACGCAAAATAGAAATGGCTTTCAAAAATGAAATTGATGAAATAAAGAAGCAAATGCACTTGCAAAAGGAAAAGATAGAAAAACTAGGAAGGGAGGCCAATAAGAAAGACACAACCATCAGTGAACTAACAGTGGAATTGAGGAGGCTTAGGAAGAAAGTGAGTGAAATGGCAAGTACAGTAGTCAATCACGAGAGTGTTATGGAAGTGTTCAAAAATGACACAGAGACAATTACGCAAGCACGCAGTCTTATGGACCAGAGCAGTGATATTGAGGAGAAGATAACACAGGTGAATGAAGCTGTGCAAAACTACAAAAATGATGTAGAAACCACGTATGCTGAAATGGTGAAAGTAAAGAAAGACTTAGAAACAAGGATGGAGGAAAAAAGCATTAAAAAGGAAGTGAAAAGAATAATCCAAAACAATCCAAAATTAGTCAGAGATTTAGTAGAGATAAACCAATCAATAGTAATCACTGGTATAGAAGAGGAAGAAGTTAAAAACAAGATCACAAGAGACAAAAAGGAGATGGCAAATGTAATGAGCTTACTGAAAGAAGTATCAGAGGAAATCTGTAGTAAAGACATAGAGGAACACAAAAGGTTAGGGAAATACGAGAAAAGCAAGACAAGACCCCTAAAGGTGACTTTCCAGAGTGTAAACACTGTGGAAGAGATACTAAAAAATGCAAAGAATCTTATGGAAAAAGAGGAGTTCAAAAATGTATGGATAAAAAGATGCCTAACACAAGAGGAACTGGAATTACTGAAAGAGAAAAGGGAGGAAGCAAAAACAAAAAATAAGGGAAGATCAGAAGAGGAGAAGAAGAAATTTTTTTACAAAGTAATAGGATTGCAGGTACGAAAGTGGTACACAAACAGGATGGAAGAAAAAGGAGGAAGGTAGTAGAACCATGTCATGACAAGTATATAAACAAGATGATAAAGTTGATGTACTCAAATGTGGATGGAATGGTATCTAAATTACTAGAGATGAATGATTATGTCAGAGAAAATGAACCACAAATAATATGCCTAACTGAAACAAAATTAACACCAAGGATATCCAATGACATACTAAACTTAGAGGAATACAATATATGGAGAAAAGAGAGAAATTTAAAAAAAGGAGGAATTATAATATTAACTAAGAAAAATCTAAAAGTCAAGGAAATAAAACTAGATATATCATCACAAGTAGATCTGATTGCAGTAGAGATCGACACATCTGAAGGTAAAGTAATTGTAGCCAAATTGTACATGCCACCCAGATCAAACACATGGGAAAGAGACGAATATGAGGACCTGGCAGAGAGTACAATTCAGAGTATAATATCATTGCTACATAAAATGGAAGAGAAATCGGAAAGAATTATACTAACTGGGAACTTCAATACAAATATAAATTGGAATACTCTACATATAAATAGCCAAGAAAGCTGTTCGGACCAAAAGCTCCTGGATCTCGTACAAGACTTTTGCTTAATGCACAAGTGAGGGAAACCACCAGAAAAAGAGGACTTGATGTACCTTCAGTGCTAGATCTAATATTTACTAGGCAAGAAAATGATATTGACAGTTTAATATATCACCCTCCACTCGGCAAAAGCGATCATGCAGTACTAAATTATAACTTCAGGATAGCATATGACATAGTAAACAGCAATGACAGTTACAAAAAGAGCCTAAACTATAAAAAGGGAAATTATCAAGACCTAAAGAAGTATTTCTTAGAAGTTGATTGGGAAAATGAGCTTAGAGGACAAGATTTAAATGCTGTATATAAAAAATTTTGTGAATTTTATGAAACAGGAGTTCAGAAGTACATCCCACGGCACAAAGAAGCAGATAAGAAAATACAGAAATGGTTCAATACAGAATGTAAAAAATCAAAAGAAAGAAGAGATTTGTTGTGGAATAGATACAGAAGACACAATAGTGAAAGGGCGTATAATAATTACAAACAGGCAAGAAACGACTATACAAGAATAAGGAGGGAAGCCCAAAAACAGTTTGAGGAGGATATAATAAATAAAAGTAGTGATCAACCGAAGCTGTTTTACAGCTATATCAGAAGCAAAACCAAAGTAAAAGATATAATACAATCCATTTCGAATGAAAGAATCACTTATACACAAGAGAAAGATATTTGTGAAGGACTAAATAAGAATTTCCAATTAGTTTTTACAGAAGAAAAAAAATTTGAGAGGGACTATGTGGAACACGCATGTCCACACATACTACCAGATATACAAATAGCAAAAAAAGTAATACAGGAGGAGTTAAGTAAATTAGACAGAGGAAAAGCAAGTGGTCCTGATGAAATTTCATGTTGGGTATTACGAGAATGTGCAAAGGAGTTAAGTAAACCATTACTTTTAATTATCAAGAAATCCTTGAGTCAAGGTAAACTACCTGATATTTGGAAAAAGCAAATATTGTCCCCTTATTCAAGAAAGGAAATAGACAAAATCCACTCAACTACCGACCAGTATCACTGACCAGTGTTGTAAGCAAGGTATTAAAAAAACTTATAAGAAAAGCTTGGGTAAATCATCTAGAAGAACACAGTATGATAACAGAAAGACAGTTTGGTTTCAGAAAAGGAAAATCATGTGTTACTAATCTGTTGAGCTACTATGACAGAGTAACAAACACAATACAGGAAAGGGAAGGATGGGTGGACAGTATCTATTTAGATTTCAAGAAAGCTTTTGACACAGTACCACACCAAAGACTTTTATGGAAACTGTACCATCAAGGAGGAATTCGAGGCAAACTGTTTTGTTGGATGCAAGACTTTCTCATAAAAAGAGAAATGAGGACAGTACTAATTGGAAACTACTCATCATGGAAAGAAGTGACTCGTGGAGTACCACAGGGTTCAGTGCTGGCACCAATCATGTTTTTAGTGTATATAAATGATATAAACAGTAACACTGGAAATGAAAGCTATCTAAATATGCTTGCAGATGATGCAAAAATACAAAGGAGAATTACTAACACAGACTCTTGTAAAGAGCTACAAGAAGACTTAAATAAACTTCATGAATGGAGTAGTACATGGGAAATGGAATTCAATGTGGACAAGTGTCATGTAATCAAGTTTGGTAAAAGTGGAAAAAGACCTGACTGGGATTATAAGTTAGGAAATAAAACCCTATACACATCAGAAAGAGAGAAAGACCTAGGTGTGATTATCAATAACAGACTATCTCCAGCTGACCACATCAGCGAGAAGGTACGGAACATGTATACACTGCTTGCAAATATGAGAATAGCATTCACATACATAAATGAAGACATGCTAAGAAGGATAATAACATCATTCATTAGACCAACCCTGGAATATGCATCAGTAGTCTGGAGTCCTTATCTCAAAAAGCATATAGACAAGATTGAAAAAGTTCAAAGGGCCGCTACAAGATGGATACCAAGCTTAAGGGACCTAAGCTACGAAGAAAGACTAAATAAACTGAATCTACCAACACTACAGGAGAGAAGGAGAAGAGGTGACTTGATAATGGTATATAAGTGCATATCAGGAAAGGAGAAAATAGACATAAATGATTACTTAACATATGGAGAAGCATCAGCAAGAGGACACTGCAAAAAACTGCATAAGAAGAGAGGTGATAAAGACGTAAGGAGATTCAGTTTCCCAAACAGAACAATTGATCAATGGAATGCACTACCGAATGAAATAGTGTGTGCCAAAACAATTCACAAATTTAAGGATATGTACGATAAATATGGTTTAAGACACGGGACAGTACGAGCTTGACTCATTCCTGTAAAGATACTATTAGGTAAGAACAATTAGGTAAGAACACACACACACACACAGTGGTAACGTTCTCGCTTGCCAACCGGTGGACGGGAGTTCGTGCCTCGTTCAGGTTGCGAATAGTTTCACTGATGAAGTGGGTGGTTACTGTCCCCCTTGAGCAAGGGGACGTGTGTGTGTGTGTGTGTGTGTGTGTGTGTGTGTGTGCGAAGGTCACAGCCTTGCCCTTAGATCGGATTATATGAGCTCTCAGCTCCCTTCCATGAGGGTAAAAAGCTGACAATCACGACCATCAAGTGATCCTGACCGACCCGGTGAACACACCCACATACATATACACACACAGACAGTTCATGTGCACGGATATGTGAGTGCGTGGTTTCTGCGTGCGTATGTATGTGAACATGAACTTGAGTGTGAGCATGTGTCCTTGCATTCCTGCCTGTGTGTGTGTGTGTGTGTGTGTGTGTGTGTGTGTGTGTGTGTGTGTGTGTGTCAAAATAAACAGATATCCCAACGCAGGAGGCCTGAAGTGCCCATTGTTCAGGAATGATTTTTGTCAACGATCTACTCATAATGCATTAATTTCTTGCTGCAGTGTGCTGATAGTTATAGTATATATGTTTATATGTAGTGTTTATATTTCTGTAATCCTAGTTTGACTAAGAGTTTTAAGTGTAAAGTCTGCTCTGGATGTAAACTCCAGTTAAGAATGATAGATGGTTGGGTAGGGGCATGCACAATGGTTGAGAGTTGGGGTAGAGGTGGGTGGAGATTGTTTTGTTCACCCCCTTCCTCCTTCCCTAGGTATACAGGGATTGAAATTGGGCACCACTGAGCAGAAAATAGGTCTCTTGTGTAAATATGGTATAGTAATAAAGTACACAATATAATCATAATCATACTCACCTACTGTTGGCACCAACGCAAGAACTACGAACTCAGCCATCATGCAGAACTAGGTTACATTTCACAGCACTACAGCAACAAGTGAGGAAGAGGAGGGAAGGAAATGTTTGGCTTTACATGCTGAATGGGCTTCTCAGCAATGTACTCTGATTGCCTGGGGTTTGTTGCTGTGCTTCATTGTCTGCTACCCTGTCTGTACCAGATGATGCACAGTATTGCTGAAAAATGCATAGTATCATTGATTGCTTCTTGTTTCAGCCTTGGATATTGGCAAAGTCCGATGGATATTGCTTAACAGAGCCCAGTGTCACGAATCAATTCGCGACATTTCCTTTTTGTGAGAAGCACGAACTATTAGTGGAAAACTCACTGTGTATCGCTCAGTTAACCGTTTCTCTCTCCATTTCGGGGTATACTTTTCAAATCATTCGTCACCGTTTTCAGGGGTGACCGATTTGATGCACGTCACTAAGTGCGCTACTGAGCGATACTACTGTTTATTGTTCGTCCCTACTCTCCTCAACCGTTAGCCACGCCTTCTTCCGGTAGCTTGTGCGTCCTGCCTGTACATTATTTGAATTCAGTCTAGTGGTGGCTTTGACGGAGAGAGGTCCTGTGCTCAGAAGTGAAGAGAGGTCAGCTAGCATCCCAAGCTCCACAGAGTATCAGTTTCTTCAAACTCCCACCCCCTGGGTGATACAAAGTATTCATCGACTGGTATTTCCTTTGTGTATTTCCTAGTTTTAAGAGCTTAGTTAAGGTGTTTTTCCTAGGCGTAAGTATTTAGCTTTTGTGCGAGTGAGTGAGTGCGTCTCATTTAATTGATTTGAATTGTAACGTTAAATTTATTTTTTGTAATTAATAAATTTAACAGTTCTTTTCCTTGAGCTTAAAGTAAAATCTTGTTTCATTTCTCCATTATTAAGCTTATTTCCCATATAGCTCCTAGCTTGCATAAACGTTTTGCTTTCATAACTGGTACTTAGACCAGTCTTGTTGTATTAACTTAAAATCCGTTGTGCCATAGGAGTTAAGCATCAGCAAGGACCTGATTATTGTTATTAGTATTAGTTATTTATTGTCAAGGGTGAAGTAACTTTCTCCAGAGGCTAACAGTACAGTAATTCAGCAATTGTGAGTAATTAGTCTCTGCTGTGTACTGTTGAGAAAGTTTGTAAATTCTCGTTCTGAGAGAATCGTGCGAAGCAGGCCAGCGTAAAGTAATCGTTGTTTGATTTAGTAAGACAATCATTGTCCCTGCTCTTCAATATTATTGAATATTATTATCAAATTAAATAACATTTAACCATTTATATCAAATTATAGTGATATCATAAAAACCCCGTGACAATTGGCGACCTCATTCCAGGATATTAACTCCTAGCTCTAAAGCTATTCACGAGATAGTGCTCACTCATTCATATTTAGGTATTTATCATTAAAGTTTATAGGCACAAGCTTACTGGTGTTTACCCTTAATTTAGCAAGTGAATTTTGCTTTATTAATCAATAGAGTACTTAACTCTAGTTTATTTTTGGTAACGCCAGACAATTTTATTCGCTTCTGGGAAGTCGCCGTACCATTGTGTTTATTATTGAGTCTTCCCAGTCATTTACATTTTTGATTTATTCTTTGCCAGTTAACTGGATAACACTGGTCACCACTAGCTTGTGTCTGTATTCTTTATTTGTATTATTAGCATTCGTTTGCGAAGCAGTCAGTGCTCAGTTTCGTTTGCTTAATAAATTAGCACCATGGCAGCCAGTGCTTATGTACAGGAAGCCAAAGATATGGGTCTCACTGACCCAGAGAAAATACAGAGTTACGTTCTCTCACGGTTTAATTACGAGCAAGAACGTGAGAAAGACGCTCGTGAACGTGAGCGAGAACAACGCGAATACGAGCGAGAACAGCGCGAATATGAGCGAGAACAGCGCGAATATGAGCGACAACAGCGCGAACACGAGCTAGTACAAGAGCGAGAACAGCGCGAATACGAGCGTGAACAACGAGACAAAGAACGAGAACATGAACGTGCCGAACGTGAGGCACGAGAAAAACATGAACTTGAAATGATGAAGCTCAAGCGAGATTCCTTGGCTTCAGACACGTCTGGTGCAGTTGGTCCAAGCTCCACGAGCGTTTCCCCTGCACATGTCCTGGCGACCCCACGCATCAAGCTTCCTTCATACAAGGAAAGTGAGCGAATCGAGCCGTACATAGCTCGTTTTGAGGACATGGCAGACATGTATCAACTGGATGAGGCAGCTAAGCGGATCCAATTTCTTAGCCTATTTGAGGGCCCTGCCCTCGATATTCTCCACAGAATTCGTGGAGACAATCTCACATATGAGATGATGAAAGCTGCACTCATTAAGGCGTATGGTCTCACAGTAGACGACGCCAAAGTTCAGTTCATGCGAGCTCGTCTCCAAGACAAGGAGACAGCTGTTCAGTTCCTTGATCGTCTCACAGCTTACTTAAATGAGTGGATGGAGAAAGATGAAACTCCTTCCACACGTGAGGGGATAATTGACCTTATGCTGCGTACACAGCTAGAGAGGTCGTGGCCTGCTGAGCTCATAGCACAGCTTAAGATCTGCCAGGTGAAAGATGCCAGCCAAATGGCAGAGAAGGCTGACGCATTCTTTACTGCATACGGGTATCAAGCTCGTAAGCAAAACACCTGGAGCAGAAAAGATACTGCCAAGTCTGGGAAGCCGTCTCAGACTGAATCCCAGCACCAAGGCCGTTCTCAGAATAATGGCCAAGGTCCAAAACCGCAGTGGAAGGACCAGGGGCAAAACACTCAGAAACCTGAGTGGAAGCGGTACAACAAGCACCCCAACCAGCAGCAGTTTCCCAAGCATCAGCAGCAATACAAGGACAAGCCACGTAACCCTCAGTCAGGTCAATTAGTGTATCGGAGGCAGGAGGCAAATGCAGCCTTTATTCCACAAGTACCCGGTGGTGCCATCTCTACCAGTACAGGTACTTCCCAACACTTTACAAGTCCCCCTCCGACCATGAACTCTCCTCAGACACCTAGTTCCCAGGGTGCCACGTTTGCTGCATCGGTTGTTCTGCAGTCTCATGAATGACTGGCTGCTACCTCCTCAGACCCTTCCACCAGCAACACTGCCTTTCTTGTTCAGCCAGGGTCTGTGGGAGGTGTTTCTGTAAATGTCCTGAGGGACAATGGTTCCTCAGGTTGCTCTGTTAAGCAGAGTCTAGTTCGGCCTGATGAGTATACAGGTCGACAGATCCAAGTTAGACTTATTGATGGATCAGTGAGATTGTTCCCTGAGGCACGTATCCAGGTGGCGTCTCCATTTTTCACTGGCTTGACAGCTGCAGTTGTCATGCCAGAACCTTTATTTGACCTCATCTTAGGCAACATACCTGGCATCAAAAATAGTTGTGCCGTAGATGTTGCTACTCAGACTTCGGCTGCTGCGATAACACGAGCCATGGCCAAGGCTCCAAATCGCGTCACTCCGTTGACCGTCGCAACGCCGCAAGATCTGATTCGTAGTCAAGATGTTGTCCAAGAGCAACAGACTGACTCGACACTTGCCTCAGTGCGCAAGAAGCTGGAGGGTAAAGTGATCAAGTATTCACGGGGAGGTCAAGCCAGGTTCCTTCGTAAGCGAGGACGGCTGTACCGTGAGTCACAGACACCCCAGGGTGAGGTTCGACTGCAGTTTGTCGTTCCTGCAAAGTATCGCCGAGCAGTGTTTGAATTAGGCCACTGTTCAGCGATGGGAGGTCACATGGGTCAAAAGAAGACCTCTGACCGCATCCATGCTGACTTTTTCTGGCCAGGAATGGGACGGGAAATAACGAGGCTTGTACGTTCCTGTGATGTGTGTCAGCGTACCACTGACCGGGACGTGTCCGTCCTGCGCCATTGAAGCCAATGCCCATAATCTCTGAACCGTTCGAGAGAGTAGCAGTTGACATAGTTGGGCCAATCTGTCCTAGGGCTAGTGATGGATCAAAGTATATCCTCACTATAGTTGATTTCAGCACACGGTGGCCTGAAGCCGTGGCCCTTAAGAATATAGAGGCCGTCACTGTTGCTGAGGCATTAATTGAAGTGTTCTGTCGTGTAGGTATCCCTAAGGAGGTCTTAAGCGACCGGGGTTCGCAGTTCACTTCGGCAATGATGAACGAAACGTTCAGGTTGCTGTCCATCCGAGGCTTACGAACTACGCCGTATCATCCCATGTGTAACGGGTTGTGTGAGAGGTTCAATGGAACTCTCAAGAAGATGTTGAGGCGCATGACCGCCGAACAGCCAAAGGAATGGCCGCGGTTCATTGCTCCTCTTCTATTTGCTTATCGAGAAGCCCCACAGCATTCATTGAAATTCTCACCCTTTGAACTGGTGTATGGGAGGTCGGTCCGGGGCCCACTTCAAGTCCTTCGTGAGTTATGGGACGATGAAGAACCTGACCCTGAAGTCAAGACCACCTACACCTACGTCCTTGATTTGGCTGACAGCCTCCAGTCGACGTGCGAGTTAGCTAAGGAAGAACTGATCAAGGCGCGTGAAGTTCAAAAGGCTTATTACGATAAGAAGGCAAAGCTTCGGAAGTTTAGTCCAGGCGATAAATGCTTGGTATTACTCCCCACTGCCCAGAACAAGTTGTTGGCGCAGTGGAAGGGTCCATTCAATGTAGTAGAGCGCATTTCAGACCTCAACTACATAATACAGATGGGGAATCTTCGTAAAAGGTTCCACATTAACATGTTGAAGGCTTATCATGAGTCAGACCCCAAGGAGACTGGCCTACGAGTAACTGATGATAGTGACCAGCCACTGGAAGAAACCGGGGCAGCTGCGGTGATACCAGCTGATGACCATGATGATGAGCCCTTAACCGCTCAGTCCCATCAGGAAGAGACTGTCGGAGATGTTTCACTTAACCCTGCTTGGCAGTAGGGGACCAGAATGCCTTATGGTCACTGCTCTGTCAGTATGCTGATGTCTTTTCAGACCAACCTAGACTTGCAAAGGTTGCGTGTCATAAAATTGAGTTGACCAGCAATGCTCCTATAAAGGTTAAGCCATATCCGATTCCCATGCGACTACAGGGTGCAGTAGATAAGGAAATTGCTGACATGGAGACTGCAGGCATTATCGAAAAGTCCTCATCTCCTTACTGTAGTCCGATGGTAGTAGTCCGCAAGAAAGATGGTGGAGTCAGGATTTGTGGCGACTATAGAAGGCTCAATGCAATCACCAAAGTGGATGCTGAGCCAATGGGTGACCATATTGCCATCTTCTCCAAGCTGGCAGGGTCACGATATTTCACGAAGCTTGACCTAGCGAAGGGATTCTTCCAGATTCCCCTTCATCCTGAGAGTCGTCAGTTCACTGCCTTTGCTACTCCTAGGGGGTTGTACCAGTATAAAGTCCTCCCATTCGGACTTACCAATTCCCCAGCAGTATTCAATCATGCCATGAGACAAGTGCTCCATGGTATTGTAGGAGTAGAGATGTTCGTTGACGATGTCCTCGTTCATTCCGCCACATTGGAGGAGCACCTCAGACTCATGGAAATTGTCTTCAGTAGACTCCAGAGTTTCAACATGACTGTGAAGCCTAGCAAATGCAAGATTGCTCACAGTGAGGTGGAGTTCCTTGGTCATATTGTTGGCAACAATCACTGCAGGTGTCAGGGTGACAAGATCAGGAAGGTTAAAGAAGCCCCGAGACCCGTGACCAAGAAACAGGTTAGGGCATTTCTTGGCCTAGTGGGATATTATAGGAGTTTTATTCCCAACTTTGCTCTCATTGCCCAACCGTTGTACGAAGTGCTACGGAAATATGCTCCAAACACCATTGAATGGGGAGAAGCACAAGAGAGATCTTTTGCCACCCTCAAGAATATGTTGTGCAAGGAGCCCATTTTGCAGTTGCCTGATTCCAGTAAACCTTTCATACTGCGCACTGATGCTTCACAAGATGGAGTAGGTGCTGTATTGATGCAGGAATCGGAAGGTGGAATCTTCCCAGTGGCATACCACAGCCGTAGGCTAAAACCTGCCGAGAGGAATTACAGTACTGTTGAGAAGGAACTCTTGGCTGTGGTTGATGGTGTTAAAAAATATTATTATTATTTATTTGGGGCATCATTTGTTCTGGAAACTGACCATATGCCACTCACTAGTCTTAGCACGACCAAGACGGCTAATGCAAGATTGACACGCTGGACACTGTATTTACAGCAGTTTAACCTTGTTGTGAGATACATCAAGGGAAGTGATAACGTAGGTGCAGACCTGATGTCTCGCCTACTAACTGCTGACTAACATGGGCAGTTGTTGTATGCTGGGTTCCTTGATAGGCATCCTCAGAGATTTGAGTAATCCAAGGACTAGCCTGGTTCCCAGACAAAAGTGTAGACCTGACGTCTCACTTGTTGGCCCCACAGGACACAGTATGTCCAGGGCCTGTACATACACGAGTATTGTAGGTTAAGGGGGAAGTTTGAGAGAGAACTCCGCAGAGGCGACTTGAGGCTATGGAAGACCCAAGTTTGCACAAGGATTCTCAGCTTCCCAATACTAATATAAGTATCGTAGGTTAAGGGGGAAGTTCGAGAGAGAACTCCGCAGAGGCGACTTGAGGCTATGGAAGACCCAAGTTTGCACAAGGATTCTCAGCTTTCCAATACTAATATAAGTATTGTATTGTAGGTTAAGGGGGAAGTGAGAACTCTGCAGAGGCGACTTGAGGCTATGGAAGACCCAAGTTTGCACAAGGATTCTCAGCTTCCCAATACTAATATAAGTATCGTAGGTTAAGGGGGAAGTTCGAGAGAGAACTCCGCAGAGGCGATTTGAGGCTATGGAAGACCCAAGTTTGCACAAGGATTCTCAGCTTTCCAATACTAATATAAGTATTGTATTGTAGGTTAAGGGGGAAGTGAGAACTCTGCAGAGGCGACTTGAGGCTATGGAAGACCCAAGTTTGCACAAGGATTCTCAGCTTTCCGGTACTAATATAAGTATTGTATTGTAGGTTAAGGGGGAAGTGAGAACTCTGCAGAGGCGACTTGAGGCTATGGAAGACCCAAGTTTGCACAAGGATTCTCAGCTCTCCAATATTAATATAAGAACTGTAGGTTAAGGCACAGGTTGAGGACCCGTGTGCGGTTCGAGGCTATGGAAGACCCGAGATTGCACAAGGATTCTCAACTTGCCGACCATAATCGTGTGCTAAAATTAATGGCGACCTCGAGTGTACTTTTCATAGCATGTACTGACTGCTAGGCAGAGAGAGTAATTGTAACTTAATAAGAATTTTGTCTCATTGACACTTTTGATGCTCCACCTCAATTGGTTTTGCAGGTTCAGCAATGGGTGTAGCAGTTTTGCTGTGCGGACCAGCTGATCGTCTGCCGCACGCTGCCGCCTCTTCTCCTCTGCCTTCATCGTCGCCATATTATTTACTGTGTCATTTTACACGTAGGTACAGTTACACTACAACTGTCACACCTACACTGTGTATTACATACACCACGCTACACAACAATTAGTTGTCAGTGTAAATGTAGCGAATTTTCGCTCAGTTTGACCTGAGTACAGGATTTTCACCGTCGTCACGGAGTTTTTCCCTCAAGCTTGCTTCTATTAACGTAAATACGAGGTTTTTTCACTCACTGGCGACTGCGATTTTCTCCTGTAGCAGGATAGCACACACACCACAGTGTGAATCTTGTGTGACTGAGTTAGGATTTATATGTATGTATATTGAAATCATTCTTCTGAAGGAAGAAAGATTTAATTTTCATGGGGCGTAATGTCACGAATCAATTCGCGACATTTCCTTTTTGTGAGAAGCACGAACTATTAGTGGAAAACTCACTGTGTATCGCTCAGTTAACCGTTTCTCTCTCCATTTCGGGGTATACTTTTCAAATCATTCGTCACCGTTTTCAGGGGTGACCGATTTGATGCACGTCACTAAGTGCGCTACTGAGCGATACTATTGTTTATTGTTCGTCCCTACTCTCCTCAACCGTTAGCCACGCCTTCTTCCGGTAGCTTGTGCGTCCTGCCTGTACATTATTTGAATTCAGTCTAGTGGTGGCTTTGACGGAGAGAGGTCCTGTGCTCAGAAGTGAAGAGAGGTCAGCTAGCATCCCAAGCTCCACAGAGTATCAGTTTCTTCAAACTCCCACCCCCTGGGTGATACAAAGTATTCATCGACTGGTATTTCCTTTGTGTATTTCCTAGTTTTAAGAGCTTAGTTAAGGTGTTTTTCCTAGGCGTAAGTATTTAGCTTTTGTGCGAGTGAGTGAGTGCGTCTCATTTAATTGATTTGAATTGTAACGTTAAATTTATTTTTTGTAATTAATAAATTTAACAGTTCTTTTCCTTGAGCTTAAAGTAAAATCTTGTTTCATTTCTCCATTATTAAGCTTATTTCCCATATAGCTCCTAGCTTGCATAAACGTTTTGCTTTCATAACTGGTACTTAGACCAGTCTTGTTGTATTAACTTAAAATCCGTTGTGCCATAGGAGTTAAGCATCAGCAAGGACCTGATTATTGTTATTAGTATTAGTTATTTATTGTCAAGGGTGAAGTAACTTTCTCCAGAGGCTAACAGTACAGTAATTCAGCAATTGTGAGTAATTAGTCTCTGCTGTGTACTGTTGAGAAAGTTTGTAAATTCTCGTTCTGAGAGAATCGTGCGAAGCAGGCCAGCGTAAAGTAATCGTTGTTTGATTTAGTAAGACAATCATTGTCCCTGCTCTTCAATATTATTGAATATTATTATCAAATTAAATAACATTTAACCATTTATATCAAATTATAGTGATATCATAAAAACCCCGTGACACCCAGCTACCAGGGCTGGATATATCATCAGGCTGGACATTATAATAACAGATAATTGAGAGTTTGATGTGTATATATAGCTATAAATACAGTATATATATATATATATATATATATATATATATATATATATATATATATATATATATATATATATATATATATATATATATATATATATATAGTATGCATGAAAACATCGATTAAATATGAATAGAGAGTTTATTCAGAAGTAAAAGTAAATAAGAGGACTGTTAAAGGTAAAAATTAACCTCATAAACCACCACTTTATACCCCCACTTTACGACATTTCAGTTGCTGTTCATTTTCTGTTCTGCCGGTGTGCTCGTTGGTTGTTTTGGGACAAGAAAGTGTGGTGGATGACATGTACGATGCGAATTGTTGGGTTGAGAGTGATTTTGGGGACATGCCTTTCCTTAGGCAAAATATCCCTGCATAGATGTTGACCATTACATCAATGGCAGTGCTGACTGATGTATTAAAACCAAAAATAGTGAGTGGCTCATCATAACATCCACCCACCATTACCCTAACGTTTTTGATGCAAAACAATGCACCTTGGATGCTGTATGGTCCCAAAACTTGGCCCTACTATTCACGAATCTATTTAATCAACCCACAGAATCATCCTTTGGGCTCAGAAGTGTCTCTCGCTTGTACACATGCAGTGTAGGGGGTCAGCCGCTTTGGCATGGTCCGTTTCCTTTCTGAGATTCTCCATTCAATTATGTATGAGTCAGGCATTAATGGTGCAGGGGACTGTGGTGGTTGTGCGGGGTTCCCTTGTGGAATGGGCAACACTGGTGGTGTTGGGGTCCCTTGAGGTGTGGGGGACCCTGGTTATGAGAGGGACCCTTTTGGTATGGGGGACCCTTTTGTTGTGAGGGACCCTTCTGGAGTTCGGGACGCTGGTGGTTTGGGGGACCCTGATGGTACAAGGGACCCTGGAAGACTGGGGGCTCCTGGTGGTCTGGTGGTCCCTGGTGGATTTGGGGACCTTGGTTGTGTTGGAGTCCCTGGTGGAAAGGGGGACCCTTTTGGTGTGGAAGACCCTGGTGGTGTGAGGGACCCTGATGGTGTGGGTGTTCCTTGTAGTTTTGGAGTCCCTGGTGTTGTGAGGGACCCTTTTTGTGTTCTGTACCCTGGTTGTGTAGGGGACCCTGGTGGTGTAGGGGACCCTTGTGGTGTAGGGGACCCTGGTGGTGTAGGGGACCCTGGTGGTGTAGGGGACCCTGGTGGAGTGGGGAACCCTGGTGGTGTAGGGGACCTTGGTGGTGTGGGGACCGTAGTCGTGTAAGGGACCCTGATGGTGTGGGTGTTCCTTGTGGTTTTTGGGTCCCTGGTGTTGCAGGGGACCCTTTTGGTGTTTTGTACCCCTGTTGAGTAGGGAACCCTGTTGGTGTAGGGGACCTTGGCAGTGTAGCGGACCCTGGTGAAGTGGGTAACCTTGATGGTGAGGAGGACCCTGGTGTTGTGGGGGACTGATGGTGTGGGGGTACCTGATGGTGTTGTGTTCCCTGATGTTCTGAGGGACCCTCGTGGTGTGGGTGACCATGATGGTGTGGCGGTGCATGGTGCTATTGGGGTCTCTGGTTTTGTGGGAGTCCCTGGTGGTGTGAGGGACCCTCTTAATGTGGGAAACCCTGGTCATGAGGGGGACCCTAGTTTTGCAGGGGACCCTATATGTGTTTTGTTTCCTGGTATTGTAGGGGACACTGGTGGTGTAGGGGACCCTGGTATAATGGGGGAGCCTGTTACTGTGGGGGACCCTTGTCGTGTTATGGCCCATGATGATGTGGGGATCCCTGGTGGTTTAGGGGACCCTGGTCGTGTAGGGTTTCCATGCAGTGATGGTGTACCTGGGGGCCCTGGTGGTGTGGGGAACACTGGTGGTTTCATGGACCCTTGATGTGTGGGGGACCCTTGTGGAGTTGGGGACGTTGGTGGTTTTGTGGACCCTGATGGTACCGGGGTCCATGGTGGTGTGGGGGACTGTGGTTGTGTGTGGGACCTTGGTGGAGTGGGGGACCATGGTGGTGTGTGGGACCGTTGTTGTGTGAGGAACCATGGTGGAGCAAGGGACCATGGTGGTGTGGGTATCCTGGGATGTTTTCGAATCCCTGGTGATGTGGAGGACCATGGTGGTGTGGGAGACCATTGTGGTGTCAAGGCCTTTTCTGGAGTGCGGGAATGCTCTGGTTTGGAACCATGCTTCTGCTCATCAATAGCTGGTCCGGAGGGATTTGGATCAGGAGAGAGTGTGGGGGTGTCAGTTCGGTTCAGCTTGTTACATTTTTATTTTTTTGATTTTTTTCTTTTCCACCATTTTCTCATTTTTTCCACATCCAAACACAGACACATAGCTTTGCTAGTAAACATGTATTGTATATGCAGGAATGTATACAGATTCAGAGAACAATGTGATACCATACAAACAACATACCGCTTTTGCACTTCGAGAATACGTCGGACACATTATCACTGGCTATTGATACAGTGACGTGAGCAACTCTCCAAACCCTCCCACCCCCGGCTACACTCCTTCCCACTCACAGTTACCAGACATGTGGAGTCTGGCTGCTGCTTCGTGACTATTCGTCGACCATCAGTGCTCTGAACAATGGGTAATGCTGAACATTCCATGACTGTACTTCAAGTTCCAAATAAAATCGTCTGAGACTATCAAGACAGTAACAGAATAGCAGTCGTAGTTAATGAATATGTGGTGTTAAGTAGATCCTCGTTGTATCCAGGGGGAATTAAAATGGGTCCTTGGAGGTATCCAGAAAGGCATCATGAAGTGCAACTAACTGGCAACAAGTTGTTGTTTGAATGCTATTTTTTTTTAACATATATAAATGGATCCATAAAAATCATCTGTTTATATATAACCATTATCTCATCTCTTTTTACAAGAGAATGATCGTGAATGGTGTAATAATATTAGAGAGGAGTTACCAGGGCGACTTGGAGTTACACTGGGGGTATCGGGGCTGAAAACGTTGGAGAACCATGGAGTTAAGGGAAATCATGCGAAACACCCAGCTTAGGATATATATATATATATATATATATATATATATATATATATATATATATTGTGTGTGTGTGTTTCCTGCTACAACGCAACATTGGGCAACCTAAAACACCTCTCGTACTGAAGGAATTTATTAAGAGTATCAAACCCACTCTCATCAAACAATCTGCCCTCGGCCGGGAAAAGTCGTCAGGGGATTGTAAGAAAAAAAAATGAAAAAGAACATGTAGGGCTCAATGGATTAAAACTAAGATGCATTGAAAAGGGAAATCCTGTATTTGTTTAATTTTATGATTATTGAGACTGTTGGTAGAGGGATAGGGAATGACGATTTTGATGGGGATGATTGAGCATTTGCAATAACTGTTCTGCTTTTTTAATTCTCTTTTCCTACGAGATGTTGTGCCTAAACAATAAATGTATTCCATAAATGACAGAAATAACATTTCTCATCTGATAAAGCAGCTACTTGAATGTATTTGGTGAACTAAACTTAAAATATTCCTATGAATGGCAAACAAGTCTTATATATATATATATACAGTATTTGTACATAGCAGACACATGACCAAAAATATTTTCGATAAAAGTGGTGACGACACAGCAATTTCGAAGTGCCACAAATTTACTTAACCCACCCCATCCCGACCACTTTTCCATCACTGACTTCCCCCAATCCCAACCATTTTTGGATTTTTTTTGGGGGGGGGCTCAAACCTTCGCTTTTGGTGAGAAACATCGAAAATTCATAGAGAAATCGCTCATCTGAGGTTTAAAATACTCAATACAGGTAGGAGTACCTCCTTACCTTACTAGGTTTTCTAACAGGCTGGCACCAAAGAAAACGAGTTCTATGGGAGGATAACTATTTCACACCACTCCTAAACGGTATTTATTTATTTACTTGGTACGAATTTATATGTAGTATGAGAGTATATTGGTTTTCAAGCAGTAATATAGGCATTATAAGCATTGTTTCACTCACTAACTCATCACCATACCTGACCTTTTTTTCCCACATTACCTGATCATCATTTCTGACTGTTTCTTCCTCTAATGCTATGTAAAGTTTGTCCTCCACATTGTCATTGATTGGGGAATCACTCTGGCCCTGAATTTCGTACCATGGCATGACATGGCTTTACTGGCCAGGTCACTGATAACAGGTGAATTGCTGAGACAATGGCATGCAGGGGGGGGGAGGAGGTCATGCTGGGTAAGGCATTGTCTCTGCCTGGCATCTTGTAGAGGAAGGTGTCACGTGTATATGTACCAAAAATCACTCGCGAAAATTGAAAATTGTGCAAATTAGGGACCTTGCAATTGATTCACGTTTATGTACGTCGACGGGATCGGCAGTGACAAAACGTGTGGACGTTAAAGAACATCGATGGGACGCCGCGAGTTAAAAACTTACTTTTTCCATGACAGGCTGTTTTATCGAATAAATAAAGTATATACAGTACATCCCCCTAGTAAGCGCCTATATGGGCAGCAGAGGACGTTGCGTACTAGGAATTCGCCTACTGTGAACACATACTCTTATAGGAAAAATTACATATGGGCGGCACCCTCCTTCATGGGCAACCCTTGAGACGCCTTTCAGACTTAAATATTGTACTACACAGGGAAACTATCTAAGACATATTACCTAAGATAAAGTAAACCAACAAGATTATGGCTTTACTAGGTAAATCAACAAGGATATGGCTTAACTAAACCAACAAGAATATAGCTTTACTAGGTAAATCAACAAGGATATGGCTTAACTAATCCAACAAGAATATGGCTGCTCACCTTTACCCAAGAGGACAACAGGCATGATGGAGGTAAGAAGAGGATCCGAGGCAGGATGAGGCACCTAGTGTGCATCTCCTGCATCACCCACCACACCAATCGACACACCACCTTCCTCACCACTTTCATCACTAGCACTGTCGACACTTTCACTACCTAATGCGCTCACTTCTTTCATAAACCCTTCAAAGTCTATTTCTGACACCTCAGACATCGAATCAGCCTCTAGATCCTCCTCAGGATATGGCTCTTCTAATGTTGAAGGGAGTGATTCCTCACTTTGTTCAAGCCGAAGGAAACAGGTGATGAGTGTTTGTTTCCGTCTGTTTACTTCCTGGTTGTGCATGTCGGTGTAGTAGCAGAAGGTTCTGTCCAGTGAAGACATCACCTCCTCCACTCGCAACTGAGAGTGCTCAATGTCCTTGAATTCTTCCTCGAATTTATCAAGGGCACACAGTACCCAGCTCATCTCCATCATGGTCAAATCTTCACTCTCCATCACTGGTGTTGCTGCCATTTCTGCTGCTATCCCCTGCACTAGGTGGGCAAAGCATAGGCAACCGTTATCACTTCTTGGGGGGGCAATGTTGCGTACTTGGGGTAACCCCAGATTTGGGCCACTCTTCGCTCCCCATCTCACTTACAAGGAGTTCAATTCGTGAACTAATAGAAAATACAAAAAAAAAAACAAAAAAAACAGGACCTCGGATACAAGGGGGATCGCTTACTCGGAACTCGCGTACTGTCGGGATGTACTGTACTAAATTTGTCCTGGTGACATGTCAGTTTTACTTGTGATTCTACAGTAAGGAAACTTGTGAATGTTAATCCTTTTTGACAGGGGGTACAGACAGTAGTTAATGTCAGCTATAGTTTTGACGTGTTTGAAGGTATTAAATTGCTGTGTTTGTGTTTGTAAACTTGAATGTTTGCTGGAGAGAGAGAGAGAGAGAGAGAGAGAGAGAGAGAGGGTTGCCATATCTGTACAGTCAAAATACCGGATGCCTCCGCTGAAACTCAAGCTCCCCCCGCCCCTCCAACACACACTTTGGGCCTTTGGCGTTATGAAACCTTGATATATATATACACACACACACACACACACACACACACACACACACACATACACACACCAGTACTGCTGACTGTATCAGTCTTTAATCTTATTACAATATAATGGAAAACAGGCAAAGTACAGAATTAACTAGAGTATGGCTAAGAAATGCTAAAGCGCCTTAGATGCAGCATAAGATCATAAGAATAACAAACACTAGAATGTGAAAATGAAAACCAAGCCATTAACTGTGTGCAAATGCCGTTTACTTTATGGGTATCACAGCACTATGGGGAAAAAAAAAAAAAAGCTCGTGGCTGAACAGGAAAAAGCAGGACATTTTATCTAGCTGCTAGCACTAAACCCTCCAAGTTGGCAACACTTACCAGGTGACGAAAACAATGAAAGTCTCTCTCTCTCACTCACTCTCTCTCTCTCTCTCTCTCTCTCTCTCTCTCTCTCTCTCTCTCTCTCTCTCTCTCTCTCTCTCTCTCTCTCTCTCTCTCTCTCTCTCTCTCTCTCTCTCTCTTTCATTAAAGTGTAATGGTATATTAAATTTTTCTTGAAAAGGTGATAGAAACTGAAATTCCGGACTTTTGGAGAATTTTTAAATTCCTCCCGGACGAAGATTTTGACACATTAATGCAGGACATGTCTGCAAAAATCCGGACGAATGGCAACCAGAGAGAGAGAGAGAGAGAGAGAGAGAGAGAGAGCGTTGAAGTGTCTTACTTGTTTTTCAAATTATTTAGCATGTTGTCAGTCTATGAAATATTTTTTCCTCTTCAGTAACATAATTTGTTTGTGACGTTTTGTTCTTTTATTCTTAATCTAAAAAAAAAAAAAAAATCTTTAACTGGACTTTTCTTTCAATTCTTGACCTAAAAATAATAAAAAGGATGAATGTGTTACCGAGCTGAGGTAATTCCTTTAAATCGTTACTATCTATCTATCTACTGCCTGACGCCATAATCCCGTAAGGGGTGTCCATTTGACTTTGAGTTAGTTGTTTTACGGGGAGGGGCACTAACCCTCCACCAACCCACTTGTTGACATGTTGGGAGCACGTATGGTTTGGTTATATGGTTACCACTCAGCATTGTAAATGGTTTCTTGGCTTACAGGAAACCATTTGGCTTGTCACTCAATGTAAAGCCACCTGTAAAGGAAAGAAAAGCAATAAGAAGTGACAGGGAAGGTGGGAGAAATAGGAAGAAAGGAGGGCAGGCATAGAAAAAGAATGATAAAGGCTAAGGAAGAAGTAGGCAGCACTACATCAAGTGAGTGGATGATGGTCGCCACCACCTACCACAAAAATCGTTACTACAGTTATTAAAATAATGTTATTGGTCTTGTTGTTGTTGGATTTGATGGTGGTAACAATTGATGTTGTTGAGGTGGAGGTGATTGTAGTTTGTGGTGGTGGTTGTGGTGTGTGATTGTTCTTTTTGTTGCTACTGGAGATAGTTGTTATTGTTCATGTTGTTGTTGTTAGCTGTCTTGGTGATGAACTTTCGTCCAGATAGTTATTGTTTCTGTAGGTATTAGTTGTAGTAGCGGTGCTGGTGGTGAGGCTGGTGGTGGGGTGTGGTTGGTCTTGTTCTTATTACGGTTTTCTTACATTTCCCCTCAGAATATGTCAGAAATAGGAGTACCAGAGGGAGGGGACTTTGGAACAGAGGTAAGAGAAGTAGACTGTGACAGTGAATCGTAGTCATTTATGTTTATTTGTTTGTTTTCTACCGTGGATAACCTCTGGGGTTTGGTCTGGCAAATATCTGATTATAGTGCAGTATACGAGTATTTATATAATTACTGGTACTTTTTAAATTAGTTGTTCAGCCCTTGTATGTCTTTTTTTTTGGAGTTTTATTTTGTCATTAATCTTTGTTTATTTCACGATTTTTTTTTTTTTTTTTTTTAGTTGTAGGTTTGTTTATTGTTTTCTCCATTTCTTGCCTCCTACATTTTGTGCACATTAGTTCCTTGAGTCCGAGAGATCCAACTAATTCAATTGTATGTCTGGGTGAAATAAAAATGTAATAGAATAGCCGTCACCGTAGTGAAGGGTAATTGGTTACAAGTACTACTTTAATCCCAACCAGATTAAGAAGTTTCGAAAGTCAGTGAAATAATCTGAAGAGAGTCAGGATATAATGCAAACAAGTACTAAAGTACTGAACGCAGGAGCTTCAGGGCCCTACGGTTAATGACCTGCCTGGTGGTATGGTGTGCTGTGGCTATAATCTACGCAAGTGAAGCACCTCATCTCCGAGAAAACGTTAGTGAGAGACCGACACACAGAACCGCTCATAGAGATGTTCACACATAGGAAAAGATGTTTCCCTATTGTAGGGCAATTTTCTTGGCAGCACATTTTACTGTTGCAGTTGTTAATATCATATTACTATTATTTCTTCTCCTTCATTATCAAGCCATGTTTATCTTCAGCATCACCCATGCCCCTTCTCTTACCAACTCTCTCAACTTCTTCCTGACAGTCGCCGAGCCGCCCCAAAAAATTTCCTTCCCAGTCCTACGAGAGCCATAAAGGTCACAGCCAGGCCTCGTGTGGTGAAATATAGCTCTTACCACCTCGTGCTGGAGACTCGTGTGATGTGGTGTGCTGGTGATTTTATACCTCAGCCATTCATCACCCCACCCCCCTTCTTTTCTCTCTCTTTCTCTCTCGTTATCGCCCGCCTAAACAAGACGGAGCGATAATGTTTTAGCCCGCCTCTGTGTGTGTGTGTGTGTGTGTGTGTGTGTGTGTGTGTGTGTGTGTGTGTGTGTGTGTTCCTATTATATCTCATGAACGGCTTGAGCTATCAACATGAAACCTTCAGGGTATCAAGACATTGCCAAAATCTTGGCCGAGATCGATAATGGGCACTCTGGGTTAAGGTCAAGCTTACCAAAATGGCTGGCAAAGGCTAACTAGTTTTCGTCGCCAGCCTTTATCACCATTATATCTCATGAATGCTTTGAACTATCAGCATGAAACTTTCAGAGTACCGTATTATAATATGGCCAGAAAAATGAACTTGGCCAACATCATACTCTGGCGGGCGGTTTGCATTCGGCTCTCGAATGCTGTTCTTTAATGTATATGGACATACATGATCATAATAAACGAGGGAGAGAGAGAGAGAGAGAGATTGGAGAAGCATACAAAACACGCACAAAAACGTGAGGGAGGGGAAAGAGAAACGGAAAAAATTAAAAATAAAGAAAATATGAAAATGAGACGCGAGAACATGGTAAGAAGTAAAACGTGGCCTATAATAAGATTATCTGTTGGGGAGATAAGAAGGGGAGAGAAAAAGAGACTAATTCAATGAGTTACTTGATGAACGGTTGGGAGGGAGAGGGAGAGTGAGGAAGGGAAAAGAGTGACAGAGAGAGGGGGGAAAGAGGGGGATGGGAGTAGAGGGAGAGAGTGATGGGGTGAGGGAGGGAAGAGGCGAGTGGGAGTATAGGGAGAGAGTGACAGGAAAGAAAGGGATGAGGGGAATGAAGGAGAAATATAGTGTGACGGAGAGAAGAGCGGAAAAAGGGAATATGAGGAGGCGGGTACTGAGGATGATGGAGAGAAGGAAGGATGAGGGTGATGGGAGGAGACGAGGAGACGTTCGGAGGAAGGCTACAGAGAAATGTATAGGAGAGGGAGAGAGAAGGGGTTCAAATGTAAATACTTGAGAGAGAGAGAGAGAGAGAGAGAGAGAGAGAGAGAGAGAGAGAGATGGAATAATAGGATGACTAAGAAATGGGGAGGACGAGGAGGGAAAGGAAAAGAAGGAGAATAGCGTCAAGGAGTAGGAGGGAGAGGAGAATGTTGGATATAACAGGCAGGGATAGAGGGAAGAAATAACAGGAGGAGTTGTAAAAGAAGTGTGATCTGAGAGAGAGAGAGAGAGAGAGAGAGAGAGAGAGAGAGAGAGAGAGAGAGAGAGAGTACATAGGAGAAAGGAGAAAGAAGATTAATAAAAATGAAACATCTAATAACGGAAAAGAACAAGAACATTGAGTGAAATCATGAATTAATAATGATAATAACAATAATAATAATAATAATAATAATAATAATAATAATAATAATCTCTATCTATCTATATACCTAGGCTGCTTCCCCCAAGGAAAGGGAGGTAGCCGAGACAGGACGACACACTCCCCATTTACTCATCCATTCAAACACATTCATTCGCATCTGAGCCCCAAGGGGAGAACGGACAGATCCTCACCGCACCACATCGCACAAGGGTCAATTGCGCAATGCAACCAGTGACATCTGCAGCAGGGCCCGACAGCTGAGCTGGTTTACCCCTGCCACATCATAACAGACCCATCCCCTTACCCGCACGTGACCTGACTAGCTGATCAGACCAAATGCGGGAGAATATCCCCTCAGGGCTGCGTCATCACTTATTCATTCACAGTTTCTCTCCATTTATTTCTGTCACGCACAGCCACTCTTCCTTGCTCAACAGACATCCCTCTCGCATCCAGTGCTCTCTTCACACTGTCCATCCATCCTGTTCGTGGTCTTTCTCTCAGCCTTACACCTCTCACATCAGATCTAGTTATCTTTTTCACTAATCGCTCATTATCCATTCTCTCCATATGCCCAAACCATCGCAACACCCTCTGCTCAATCATGATGATAATAACCATAGTATTTAGAGAAAGTGGCAATCTCTCGAGAAAGTGGCAAAACAAAGGTAAAGAATCACGAATCTAACCAATAACACTGAATGAAATCAGATGATTCTCACACAGGCATGGGTGAAACGGAAGTGGGAGTTGATGCTCCTTCCACCGAGTAAAACGGACAGGTTGATTGGAGAAAACTGGCTGACGAAGTCTGTGACGTGAAACGACGTGGGAAGCGACGCACCCGCTGGTCGTGACGTAGCTATGACGTGATGGTTCGGGTGTGCCCAAGTGTCCTTAACTCACTCTTCATAAAATAGCCAGTTTTCTTTCATGCATTGTTCATTGTGTGTAATTCATTCTCTTACTTGTGGCTGTAGTTGTGTATTTCTCTGCTCATGTTTTTACCCTCTAGTTATATATGAATTATTTAAATAAAAATAATATAATGCCTAGTTTATAACAAATCAGCTATAACACGGTGACCTTGACAATTGACTTATTGCCCTAAACACCAAACCACATTGTCCTCGCATTACCCTCAACCCTTTCACCAAGTTTGATCAAAAACAGATAAAACTTTTTTATTTTCATTTCGCCATGTCAGAGTATGACTTTAGACATGACACTAAGAACACTAGGTCAACCCCCTGGCCGTCGCTTTACCCCTCTACTAAATTTGGCTAAAACTGGATACAATCTGTTTGAGTTATCACACACACACACACACACACACACACACACACACACACACACACACACACACACACACACACAACGAGCAACTCATAACACCCACTCTCTCTTCGCAAGCTCGGCTGTCACTTTTTTTGCCTGTCATTGCGGGTGTTTCCATCAAATGAACTTTTAGCAATAACTCTTTAGTATTTGATTTTCAGGAGTATACAGAGCTTAGCAACATAGACAAATATATAAGCACCATATTATTTTTATAGGCACACACAAGAGCAACGAGACCTACACACATCAGAAATAAAAAGATATTCATATTATGATCCGATAATGAAATTTATCACTCTTATATTATGATATTGGAGAGAATAAAGAGCAAGTAAATCTGGATATCTGGTATAGACTGGAGAACTGGATGGCTGAGCAGACTTCAGGGCTGAAGGACTGGATACAACGGAATTCTGAAGGATCGAGTTGAATGAATGACTGAAAGACAGGATAGATTAAAAACTGAAGGAGTGAGAAGATTGAGTGACTGACTGACTTGGCAGACCTAAGAAATGGGTGACATGAAGGAATGAACGACTGAGTGCTGTGAAGGAATGAGGAACTGGGTACAGTGAAGGAATGAAGGACTGGGTATAATTGAAGGAATAAGGGACTGGGTATACTGAAGGAATGAGGAACTGGATATACCGAAGGAATGAAGGACTGGGTATAATTGAAGGAATGAGGGACTGGGTACAGTGAAGGAATGAAGGACTGGGTATAATTGAAGGAATGAGGGACTGGGTATACTGAAGGAATGAGGAGCTGGGTATACCGAAAGAATGAAGGACTGGGTATAATTGAAGGAATGAGGGACTGGAGACATTGAAGGCATGAGGGTCGGCACAGACAGTGGGAATGAAGACTTAGTAAGAGTGATGGAATGAAGCACTTAGGTACCAGGTAGACTAAATCATTAAAGACGGAAGGATTAAAAAAAAATATATATACGACTGAAAGACTACATGGTTTGGTAGACTTTATGACTGACGAACTTGATAAGATGAAAGTTTGAAGGACCGAACCGAAATACTTACGGAAGGACTGGAGAGAATGAAATCTGAAAGGAGCAGATGGAATTAAAATTATAGACTAAAGAACTGGGTACACTGAAATACTGATGGAGTGGGTAGATAAAATGAAGGACTGGCTGACCAGAAGATTAAGCTACATTGAATGTAGAATTGAATAGGTGAAAGACTGAAGAACTGGAGTGAGTAGACTGAGAATCCACATAACTCGGCAGATTGAAGAATTAATATAGGCTGGACAGACTGGAGGACTGAAGATTAAGTAGACTGAAAAACTGTAGATGTAGGTTGACTGAAGAAGTATACAAAATGAGTACACAGTAAATGGCTGGATAATTTCTGAATGATGATAGATTTGTAAGATTATAGTAAATTGGCTGGGTTGAACAGTTAGCTTATGGAACCTAAGTACGTTTAAGAGGTCAGTCATCCTTAATCCAGCGAAACCAAACCCATATCAAACTAACCAAGACCAAACAACACCAACCTACACCAAGCCAACTTCATCTGTACTAAATGCTTTCAACTCTCCAACTCGAATTCTCCCCACTCCTTCAGGCACCTTGCCAAAAACCTTTCTAACAACTTTACCTCATCATCCTTCCCTCCTCTTTTGTACTCTGATGGTTCTGTAGCTATTTCTTCTACTGATAAAGCAAATCTCTTCACTCGGACTTTCTTCTCCAATTCCACCTTAGACGATTCTGGTGCTGTTCTTCCATCACTTCCCTCCTCTGACTTCCGCATGGCTGACATTAAAATTTCTTCAGCTGATGTATTTTCTGCCATCACAGGCCTCAATACTAATAAGGCATATGGACCTGATGGAGTCTCTCCTGTTGTTCTCAAGAACTATGCTTCTGTGCTTACACCCTGCCTAGGCAAACTCTTTCACCTTTGTCTATCAACTTGTACCTTTCCTTCTTGCTGGAAGTTTGTTCTCATTCAGCCAGTCCCAAAGAAGGGTGACCATTCCCAACCTTCTAACTATCGTCCAATTGCTTAAACATCCTGTATCTCAAAAGTTTTCGAGTCTATTCTTAATAGAAAAATTTGAAAGCATCTTTCCTATCACAACCTTCTTTCTGATCGTCAGTATGGGTTTCGTCAGGGACGCTCCACAGGCAATCTTCTCATCGACTCCTGGTCATCCTCCTTTCGGGACTTTGGCGAAAGTTCTGCCATTGCACTTGACATCTCAAAGGCTTTTGATCGAGTCTGGAATAAATGTTTAATTTCCAAACTGCCCTCTTACGGTTTCTATCCTTCTATCTGTGCCCTCATCTCTAGCTTCCTTTCTGGTTGTTCTATAGCCGCTGTTGTAGACGGCCATCGTTCTCCTAGATCTATTAACAGTGATGTTCCTCAGGGCTCTGTCCTACCACCAACCCTATTCCTTTTATTCATCAATGACCTAAGCTGTACATCTAACCCTATCCACTCATACGCTGATGACTCCACCCTTCACGTTTCCATTTGATTCCTGCAACGTCCATCTCGCAGTTACTTCAACAAACAAGGGATGATGCTATGGCACACCTAATGTCTAACTTGGCTCGTATCTCTGAGTGGGGTAAAAATAATCTGGTTGTTTTTAATGCATCAAAGACTCAGTTTTTGCACCTATCAACCCGACAAAATCTTCAACAGGTATACCCATTAATGTTTAATAATATTCGGCTTGATCCTGCATCATCCTTGAACATGCTTGGGGTTTCATTTACCTGGGACTTATCTTGGAAAGATCATATTACTTCTCTTGTAAAATCTGCTTCCAAGAGATTGGGTGTGCTAAGCCGACTCTGTTCCTTCTTTACCCCTGCACAATTGTTGACTCTATACAGGGGTTTTACCCGCCCCTGCGTGGAGTACAACTCTCATGTGTGGGGAGGCTCCCCACATACAGCTCCTCTCAATAGGGTGGAGTCAAAGGCTTTTCGCCTCATTAACTCTCCTCCTCTTACTGACTCCCTTCAACCTCTGTCTTTTCGCCGCACTGTTGCATTTTTATCTCTTTTCTATCGCTACTTCAATGGTCATTGCTCCTCTGAACTGTCTGCATGCATTCCTCCACCTCTATGACGGGCGCTTAGCACTCTTCTAGCAGCAAACTCTCAACCCTTTTCTGTCCAACTTTCTAATGCAAGAGTTAACCGTTACTCCCAGTCCTTCATTTATGCAACAGGCCAACTCTGGAACTGTCTCCCTCTGTCTGTATTTCCTGCTTCCTATGATCTCCAGTCTTTCAAACACAGTGTGTCCAGGCATCTCGAAATGATCGGATCTTGAATTTGGCTCTCACTTGTATTTTGTTTTTCTCTTGGAAGGAACAGTTTTGCGGGCTCGTTGCCTTTGGTTCCTTCTTCCTCACATAGAAAAATAACCACAGCCACCACAACTCCCGCCTCTAAATTAATGTTACTACTAGGCAACTGTTACTACTAATAATAATACCACTATCGTCGCCACTGCCACCACCACGACTGCCACTTCCACAATCACTACCAACACGAGAACACTGCCACAACTACTGCCACCATTACCATAACTGCCACCATAGCGATACTTACATGACAACTACTACGACGACTAGAACCACCACCAGTCCCTACCCTACCGTAACGACCACTACCATTACCAATATATTGATACGTACACATCAGATTTGCAATGACAGCTACTACTACCATCACCATCACCACTACCAACACCACCCCTACCTGTAATACCACTACCACAAACACTGCAGTGACCACTACCACCACTGCAACTACCACAACCACCACTTACAGCACTACTAGCATAGCCTCCACTGTAATCACAACGACTACCACTACCACAGCCACAATCATCACAACTATCAGCATAACAACAACCAACGCAACGACTACCACAACCAGCGTAGCTTCCACCACCACAATGAATACCACTACCACAATCACCAGCACCAGGACGAGAAGCAATAGCACAGCCGCCGTCACCACTACTGGCACTACCATAACTACCACCATCATTAACACCATACCGATACCTCCATCAAAACTAAAACTATTCCTATCACCCGAAATACTACTTCTACTACTACTACTACTATTGCTACTACTACTACCACTACCACTACTACTACTACTACTGGTATAATACTACCATCACCACATCTATCATCACAACTTCCACTACCACCACGACTACTACCATCCCCACCTCTAACAGAACTACCACTACCACACCATCACTACCAGCACTTCCACTACCACCACTGCCCTCACTGCCACCAGCAGTACCATTACAACCACCTCACCTACCACCACCATCACTACTACCACATTTACCACATCCATTACTACCACCACAACAACCAGCACCCATTCCCAATCCCATTCCTTATACTCAAACCAGCCCAAAATACAGTGTAGACTGTTTACCTTCAGGCGGCGATGGATCACTGGTTTGTTGAATAAATCATCTGGTGGCGGCAAGAAAAACAGCAATATTTATGTTGTTGCCAGAGGGTAAGGGAGACTGCTTTTAACCCTTAACGGTGCTGGAGAGGGACGCCTTCACGAGGTGCCAGCGACATAACCGGAAGGAGGAGCTGCGCGGTTATACAAACGTCCCTCAACTTCTTCCCTGTTCCTCGAAAGTAGGATAACTGATTGTGGGACAGGGACAGCTTGAGCCTACAGTCCTTCACTAACACCTTCACTACTACAGCAATAACTTCAGCAACAGTAAGTTATAAATTACGTACTCAGGGTGACGTGTATAACGTTAGCAGTCCCAAGCTATGTAAAATCTCCTGGTGGCAGCAAGAATAACATGGTTAAGATTAATGTCCTTGTTAGAGGCTCCATCCCTTCAGCCCAGTAACGTCATTATTATCCTTGCTACTTCCTGATGAATTTATTCATCATAAGAAACATCTCGTTTCCAAGGAGACAGTGAAGGTTTCTTACAACTCCCCCAGTCAGAAAAGTCTGTCCTTAAGTTAAAAAAAAAAAAAAAAGTCTAGATACAAAGTATGAAACAGAAAAACGTCATCGAATTCAACGATATAATTGCTTCAGTGTGAGGACGTACTTTTTCATAATCAATATGTAGATGGTTTTCTTCACTGTAGAGAGGGAGTTTCTAACTGCAGGGGTTTTGAATACTCAAAGTACACTTTCACTAAACTCTGTTCACTTTAACATCTCTTCATATGCGGTGCTATAGCAAGAGTTTAGCCAAAAAATATCACTCTGGTCAAGAGTAAATGCTATGAAGGGCCTTAGCACTGTCTCATTTTGCCGTTGACCAAAGGGAAATTAGTTATCTATCGTAAAGGTTTATCTAAAGTTTGATAAAATCGTCTGATGAAAGACTGGACAAAACGAAGAAAAAGTCATTGAATTAAAGGAGATAAAATATTGGTAATACGAGAGAGGAAGAGTATATTCCTGGGTATTACACAGGCTGTCAGTACCATACGCCTTTAAATCGAAGTGAAAGTAAGACAGTCTCTCTCTCTCTCTCTCTCTCTCTCTCTCTCTCTCTCTCTCTCTCTCTCATTTTCGTTCTTATAATTTCAACATTAATCATTATCAACATCAGAACTATCATGATGATGATCATCGTCACGGTCATCTCTGTTTCATAAATATACTATCACCATTACCATAACATTATCACCATCACCATCAGCAACAACAATAATAACAACAGCAAAATATTAACATCATCATTATTATTAACACTGTCATAGAATTTTTTCTCTTACTGTACTTACAGCTTGCTCTACAGATGTAGGAGAAAAGAAGTACGAGGAGAGAGAGAGAGAGCATATCAGCAAAGGGAAAAGGAAGCGAAGGAGAGAGCGATAAGAAAACTGCATGAGGGTAGAATGGTGATGGTAGGAAGAAATAAGGCTTGAAAATGAGAAAAGGGAAGGATAAAGTGATGCAGGGAATGTGAAGGTGGAATGAAAGAGGCAGTAAGGAATGGGAGCACTGAGTCAGGGTTGAGGGTGAAAAAGAAAGGAGGGAGAGACAGGGAGAAGGAGAAAACAAAATATCGAGGTAGGGAAGAAAGGTGGTAGGGACGGAGAGAAGCATGAGGAGGAAGGAAGGGAGATGGATAAATACAAAGGGAGGATAATGTGAGGAAATTATCAAGAGAGAGAGAGAGAGAGAGAGAGAGAGAGAGGATGGAGAAGCAAACAGGGAGGGCGGGGGAGAGGAAAGAAAGGAGGAAGGGATGGACAGAGCGAGGAAGGGAGGGAGGAAAGAATGCAGGAAGAGATGTGGGAGAGAAGGAATATGGGGCGGAAAAAAGAGGAAAAAGAGGTGGAAAGATTGGAGCTTGGAAGGAAGGGATGGAGGGAAGAAAGAATGGAATGAGGGAAGAGGGAGAGAGAGAGAGAGAGAGAGGGGAAGGGAGGTAAATAAGAAGAGAGGGAATTGGGAAGAGAAGGAGGGAGGGAAGAAAGAAGGAAGGGCATGTACAAGGAGAAGTTTACGGTCCAGTGGTACGAAAATGCTTGCTCCCTCCTCCTTTCTCTTCTCGCTGCCATCCTCCTTACTTTCTTCTCTCTCTCCTCCCTTCTCTCTCCTTCTTCCTCCTCCCATTTACTTTGTTTTCTCTCCTCTTTCTTCTTCTTCTTCGTCTCTTTCTCACCATTCCTTCCTTCTTTCCTTCCTTCCTTCCTCCTCACTTACTCTCACCTTGTTTCCTTCCATTCCTTCTTTCCACCCCCCTCTCTACATTTCTTCCAACTTCCTTGCTCCTCTGTCTCCCCTATTCCCCTCTCTCTTCTTTCTCTCCTACCTCTTTCTCCCTCCATCTCTCCATTCGTCTTTCCTCCTTCATTCACCCATTTTCTCTCTTCCACTGTCTTCCCCTCTCTCTTTCTCGCAGTCTTCTGCGCTGGTTTTGCACCCACAACCCCCCTTTCTTCTTCCACTTCACTTTGTCTCCTCCAAACATCCTCTGCCGTAACTCTCACTCTCTCTCTCTCTCTCTGTCTCTCTCTCTCTCTCTCTCTCTCTCTCTCTCTCTCTCTCTGTTATATTTATCCTATTTATGCCTATATGGCTCACTTGGTAAGCTGCTGTACTCATGCAGTTGCAAGCGCTGGTTCGAATCCTCTTTCTCCCTACGTGTCAAGTGGGGTTGGTGGAGGATTAGTGCCCCTCCCTGTAAAACAATTAACTCTAAGCCCTTGGCCACCCCGTTTGGGATACATGGCGTCTGGCAATGAATGAATGATGAAGCTCTCTCTCTCTCTCTCTCTCTCTCTCTCTCTCTCTCTGTATATATATATATATATATATATATATATATATATATATATATATATATATATATATATATATGTATATATATATATATATATATATATATATATATATATATATATATATATATATATATATGTATATATATATATATATATATATATATATATATATATATATATATATATATATATATATATATATATATATATATATATATATATATATATATATATATATATATATATCACACTTATTTATCTATGCCTCTATCGACCTATCTGTCTGACTATCCGCCTGTGCATCAATCCATCCCTCACTTGACCATCATCATTATCATCATCCAGACCACTATTTTAACGCCAAGGTGGGCTGAGGTGGGGTCCAGAGAGCCAGGAAAAAAAAAAACAGTATAAAATAAAAACTAACCACAGATCCTCGTTGAATGAGTCACACTCCCATTCACTCACCACTGAAGACCCCGGAATACTGGCTCCACCAGACATGTCAAACAAATATTCCGCAATTAGCTTCCCATTTACGTTTCTGTCAGAGTCAGTCCGACGACTGTGAAGTTAAAACAGGATGCAGAACCTTGGTCATACACTCCTCCTCACAAAGTTCATCCAGCCAGCTTGACAACTTATCAATTCTTCAGCCTCGTTTTCTCCTATACTTCACTTTCTCACACACTATCTATTCACCTTCTTCAGCCTAACACGCCTCTTCCTGCCTTCAGAATCTCTCAGGTATAACTATTTCACAACTACACTGACATCCATTCTCTCCACACACCCATACTGTCTAAGCATACCTACGCGAACTCCATAATGTCCACATATATCCTTGCTCTGCATCTTTCACGAATCATATTATTTTTTCCTTATCATTCTCCGCATTCATCTCACATTCCTCAGCAATCATAATTCAATTGTTGTTACGTCTGACTTTCCATCTTCATGCCACACCATAGTCTCGAACATGTATGTTAGAGAAGGTCCTGAAACTCCTTCACAAATACATAGACAGTTATGGCTATTTATCTCCCTTTGTAATTATCTATCTTTCCAACTGTCCACAAAACTATGTCTCAGTCTATCTATTTGTCTATTCTATGTTCTTTTTTTCCATTCTTTCTTATATTTCCTCATTTTTATATGTCATCCGGCTTACAAATTTACCTTTCTACTTCTTCACTTGATTTCTTCCCTCCTTCCTTTCTTTCGGTTCTTATCTCACTCTTTTCCTTCCTTCCTTTCCTTCCCTTCCGTCATGGAGTTTCATCCCTTTTCCGTTCTCCATTCTTTTGCCTTTCTCTCTCAACTTCTCGATTCCCTGCATTTTTTCTCTCTTCATTCGTATGTCTGTTTAATTCTTCTGACTTCCTTCATCATGTCTTTTATTCTCTTTTACCTCTCACTGACCTTTCTTTCTCTCTTTTTCCTTTCATATACGTTATTCCTTGCCTCAGCTTAATTCTCAATTTTCCTTCCATCTCTTCTTCTCTTCCCCTTGTTCTCCACCTTGTCTTCTTCACTCCCTCTCTCCCTTTCTTCATTTGAATTCTGTTATTTACTTCATCTTCGGTTCTGCTCTTCGTCCTTCTCCTCTCTCTCTCTCTCTCTCTCTCTCTCTCTCTCTCTCTCTCTCTCTCTCGTTATTTATTCCCTAATTATTCTCTTGCCTCTCCACACATGTTTCCGTTCTTGTTTTTTTCCTTTTTCTCTTTCTTCCTTTTCCCACCCTTTCCTCCTCCCTCCTTCTTTTTCCCCCTTCCATACTTCCCTTCACTCTCTCTCTCTCTCTCTCTCTCTCTCTCTCTCTCTCTCTCTCTCTCTCTCTCCACTCCCCGCTTCCCCTTTTCCCTCCCTCCTTCCTTCTCATTCTCCTTCTTTCCCTTCTTCTTTCTCCCTCCTCTTTCTCCCCTCTTCCCTCTCATTTTCTCATCTTTCGTTCTTCCTCCCTCTTCCACCCTCCCTCCCTTCCTCTCTACCTCCTTCCGTCTCTCTCTTTTCACAGCACAGGTCATGCGTTGCCCTCATTCTGCTCAGTCACAGTGAGAGAGAGAGAGAGAGAGAGAGAGAGAGAGAGAGAGAGAGAGAGAGAGAGAGAGAGAGAGAGACTTAAATTATTTTTAATAAAAATTAAAAACCTTTATTTCCACAAAAAGTTGTTATTCTTCTTACATTGTACTTACATGCTAACTGTAAATATAATGATACGGTACTTGTTGTACATACTTACATGCTAATAGTAAATATAATGATAGGGTACATATTGCACACAGAGTACTAAACTTACATGCTAACAGTAAGTATAATGATACGGTACTTGTTGTACATACATGCTAGTAGTAAATATAATGATAGGGTACGTATTGTACAACATACGGTATATGGTTTAAGACAATAGTACTTTGAGGCAGAGTTGTTCTTGCGTTAGTTGTGAGGCCATACAACTAAGTTTTGCTTAGTAGGTAGTCTTTTAGTTTTGCTTTAAATATATATTGGTTATGGGACTCTTTAATATATGATGGCAGCTCATTCCATAGTTTAGGACCTGCTACTGAATGTGATCTGGTCCCCGTGTCTGTGTTAACTTTTGGAACATATACTATATATTATTTCGTTGCCTGGTTGTGCTGCAGGTTATATTCTTGACGGTCGGGAGAGAGAGGATGTGCTCTGGGAGAAGATTATGTAATTATTTAAATATAGTAACTGCCAGGTTAAGTGTTGTTAGATTACCTACGGTTAGAGACAGACAGACATACAGACAGAGAGGGGCAGTCAAACGAACGCATGGAGGAAGAGTACAAAAGAATGCAAAGGAAAACAAACAACATTCAGATCTGTTGGTCCTTTCATGGCTGTTTGTTATAGGGAAGCTTCTAACTAACAAAAATGTTCTGTGAGTTTAAAACAATGATAGAACAGCAGAAAGGCACCACCCGCTCACTAAGCAATCCAGCCGAAGCCAACATAATGTAGTGAGAAGGACCTCCATTCTGCATTGAGAATCCCCCCTCCCCCCCATCTCTCTCTCTCTCTCTCTCTCTCTCTCTCTCTCTCTCTCTCTCTCTCTCTCTCCTTTCCTTTCCTTTTCTTTTCTTTCCCTAGTACCTTATGCCGACTATGTTTATGACCTAATATTTGACTCAGCTCTGTGACCCTGACTCATGGCTATTTACTCTTCAAAATCGAACTGCTTTATTCTTGTCTAACGCATTAACGCTTCCACCAAACTTGGTTCAGATTAGAAAAAAACTGTTTGAGTTGGCTTTGCCTAGTGATACAGACATTTGACCTTTCCTTGTGACCATGACCTTTGACTCACAGTTCTCAATGATGAATCCTCTCATTGTTGCCTGACCACCAACATTTCCACCACGTTTGGTTCAAATCATATCAAAATTGTTGCAGTTGACCTTTCCCTGTGACCTTGACCTTTGACTGATGGTTCTCAAAATCAAATCATTAATTCTTATCTTCAACCGTGCTATAAAGTTTGGTCTATATTATAGGTTAAAACCTTTTCAGTTGCCCTTGTCATGCGACCTTGACCTTTGACCTATTGTTCTGAGAAAACAGCTTTTCCTCACTGGCTCACTATCAAAGTCTTCCATGGAGTTTGGCAAAAATCTGATAAAAACTGGGAGCTATTTTATCACTCATGCAGATAGACAGAAACACACACACACACACACACACACACACACACACACACACACACACACACACACACACGCGCGCGCGCGCGCGCGCGCAGAGAGAGAGAGAGAGAGAGAGAGAGAGAGAGAGAGAGAGACTGCTCAAAACACAACAGTCACTCTCGCTTTGGCGAATTTGGGTGTATTTTTCTTTCATCACTCAAACATGCACGTATGCATCTAGCTGGGAAGAGCAGCAGCGGTCATTTAGCAGACACCTGTACTTTAGGAGCAATTATCTAAAGGTATATTTCAGTGCGTCTTGATTTTGGCACGAGGCCTACCGACTGTTTCCAATAACTTATACCAGTTTTCTTCTCCATGAACAATCATGCATCTTTTTACTCAGTATTGCATTTTATACCTTTGTATTTCACCCCATTACTTCTAGCTCCAGTATCATTATTCATTCCAATAAATCTTAGCCATAGGCTTTTGCCAATTTATTTATATTAACCCTCCTCAGGTACACCTACAGTTTCACTAACAACTTAGGTACACCTAGGTCTCAGACCCAGCTTTAAAAACTGCTATAGTGTAACACATGTTTCATATAATGAAATGCTGAATATCCTACAATGTATTAGGTCTTATCAGTTACAAAATTACGCAAAAAAAGTTGATTCACTTACCTCTACATACTTAAAAAAAAAATTAAATGCCAAACCATTTTTTTTTTTTTTTTTTTTTGTGACAGTCGCCATACGCAAAAGCAAAGAACATTATGAGCCTAGCACTTGTCACAATTTTAGGGATGGAGGTCCTTCATTATGGGCATAGTGGACCCCACACAGCTTAAAAACAACCTGCAAACTCAAAGTGAAAAATTCTCCCCTCCCCTCAGGTACACCTGGGTCTCACAGACACGTCATGCAATTGTGTGTGATATATTGCAAAAACATAGAGACACGAAAGTAACCCCCCTACACCCTGCATGGGCACAAAAAGTTAGGACCTATTGCGAAGAACAGGGACCCAAGGCATCTATGAGTTACTGAACTCTAGCCTCAAAATATAGCCCGGTCCATCAGACTCAGGTGTACCTGAAGAGGGTTAAAATGCTTGAAGAAGGGCTTCTCCAGTCGTTTTTTTTTTTTTCCTCGTTCTTTGTATGGGAGATGCTCCAGTGATGGAATAATATTGGTAACTGGTTCTTATACCCACTCCAGTATATTTTCGTCCCGATTTTGTCAGACTAGTGGTGTATGCAGTTTTGAATCAGCGTTCCTGGCAGTGAATCATAGCATCATATTTGTCTTATTCTGTGCTGCAGAAAACATTGTTTAGGTATTATCAGAAAATGACTGATGAAAAATTTCAGATCCTCATATCACTATACTTCCACCAGTGATGTGCCAGACATTCGGAACTCAGAATATTTTCATCATTCATTTTCACGTCACTTTACTGTAGTAACTTACATTATAACATGTTGGATGGATTCATAGTCGTTTCCTCTGCATATATAACTACTCATTATTGCAGTTTGTAAAAAGAACTGGTCAGACACCTGAGCTTTATGGCACATCGCAATTATTTTAAGCCAATAGGATTATAGAGAAACTGGAGACTAAGAATGTTGGTATAAAGCAAGGGATGAATGATGCCGAGAGGGAAGCAAGAAGAGAGGAAGGCTTGGATAAAGGGGAGAGAAACCCAGAGAATAAGGCAAAGAAAGAAGGCCATATGTACAGACAGACAGTGATCAGGGAAAGGAGGGAGACAGGGTGAAAACCAGCGATAGAGGTGACAGAATAAAAACAAAATGGGGACAAAGACCGAAGCAAGGGAAAGAAGGGAAATACGGAGAGAGACACAGGGCTGGGCAGGGAAAGAAGGGAGATCAGAAGAGAGGATGAGACAGGGAAAGATAATGAAGAGGAACAAGGAATGAGGTACAGGAATTTAGGGCGACAGAAAGGAAGAAGGGATATGTAAAGTGGAAATAGGGAATAGAGGAGCGAGAAGATGAAAACAGCAGAGTGGAGAAGGTGGGGAGAGGGGATGAATGTGTAAAAGGGTAAGGGAAGATAATAAGGAGAGAGAGAAAAGGAGGAGAGGGGGGAAGGCGGGAAGGAACAATGGAAGGGGAGGGAGGGAGGAGGGGAGGATAAGAGGAACACAGAGGGAGGTAGCAGGGGAAGGAGAGCGTGGGATGGATTGGAGAGGCTGTGGAGAGAGGGAGGGTGCAGGAAAATGACAGTGTGTTCCGGCTTCAGTATTGTTGAGGCCAGGTCGAGCATTAACAACACGGAAAGGCACATGATACACGTACACGAAGCAAAGGCAGGCAGAGAAGAAGGCAGGCACAAGAAGGAAAGGAAGATAAAGAGGAGACAGGGACAAGAATAGAAAGTAGACAAGAAGAGAAGGACGACATAGAAAGATGACAGCGATAGAAAAAAAAAAAAAAAAAAAAAGGAGAGAGAGGAAAAATATAGATGGAAATATACAGAAAGAAGCTGGAAGAAGGAGGGAAAAGACGAGCAGAGAGGAAAAAAGGAGAAGCAAAAAGAAAGGAAGGGACTGAATGGCGAAAAGAAAGAAGAAGAAAAAGCAGGAGGGATGTGAGGGAGGGACAGACAGGGAAAAAGAACGAAGCAGCAGGGAGAGATGTAGAAAACGAAATGAAATAAGGATGGAGAGGAAAGGAATGACTAGGGTTTCGGAAAGTTTGGAAAGGATAGGAGAGGATGAAAAAAGGTGATGGAGGGGATAAGCTTCATAGCGTAAGAGGAAGGGGATAGATTAAGAGTCTAAGGATGGACATATAGTGAATACTGAAGAACAGAAACGGAGAGGGGATGAAGGATGAGTAAGGGGGGTAAGGGGAAAAGGAACGGAGAGGTAAGGGAAGGCTGTAACAAAAGGCAAGGGTGAACAAAAAAAAGAAAGGTTATTGAGAACCGAGCTAAAAAGTGGAGTGTGTGTAGAAAAGTCTAGGTAATAGATATTGTTAGGAAGATGTTGATCAAGACTGTTGTGGACCAGGTGAAGACTGGAATATTGAGAAGCGGAGAGAGAGAGAGAAAAAAATAGAGATGGAACAAAAGCGAAATGAAGGAACTAGAACAAAAGAGCAAGGATTAGGAAAAGATATGATGCATTGATAATAAAAATTACTCATGGGAGAAGGATAATGGAACGGTGGTATAAAAAAGGCAGAGGATGGATTGCAAAGGACGCAAGGGTGAAAAGGAAGTAAGAAAAGACAAGAGATGGTGAAGAAAGGAAAAGCAAGAGTAGTGGGTAGAAGAAGATGAGGAGACAATAGAGGAAGAAGAGCAAAGAAAGTGAAAGAGGGGAAGAATTACTGGGGAAGAGGAAGTAAAAGAGGGGATAGGAGGAAGAGCAACGAGAAAGGGAGGGACGGGTAACGGAGCGAGGCAGTGGGAGGGAGGTTTGTAGAAAAATGGAGGCCTGTCCGGGCTTTAGTATTGTTGAAGCCACATAGAGCCTTACTACCATTATGTTATGCAGGTGACAGTGACGGACAGGTAGACGAAGAGTGAAAAGGATACGCTGGGAGGCAGACAGTGAGTAAATGGAGGTAGGGAATGAAGGAAGCTTGCGAATGGAGGTAGCGAGAGAAGGGAGACAGGAACAATCTAACGATAGGGAGAGAATGGAGGTTAAGATGAAATGGAGTTAAGGAGTGAGTGGAGGTAAGAAAGAAATGAAGGGAAGGAGTGGAGGTAAGGAAGGAATGAAGGAAGGGATTGAAAGGAAGGACGGAATTGGATGTATGTATGGTGGGAATGGATGTCGAGAGAGAATGGGAGTTGGGAGAGAAGGGAATGAGGGAGGGAAATGAAGTTGGTGAAGAATGGAGGTCGAGAGGGATTAGAGATTGGGATAGAACGGAAACATGGAGAAGATGTAGGTAAGGAAACAAAGTAGGAGGAAGGACCAGCTTGTTAGGTAAGGGAGAGAATGTAGACGCAGAGAAAAGAAGAGGCAGCAAGAAGCTGTGCCTAGGCAGAGCAAACCCGTCCCCGGCAGTCATTTTAGTGCTGACGTATAAACACAACAGGATATCTAGTTAATGATGTCACCTACCAAATTTGGAGAAAATCGGGTGAAAATTGACGATTTAATGCCCATTTGAAATTTTAGGCCCGACCCACCTGATATAGACCCGCCTACCGCTAACTGGGGGTGACCTCTCTGAAGTAATGAGGCATGTTGCAGGATGCAGATTTGAAAGCTGCACATTTAGGTTTTGATTTCATGTCGATACGACGAATTTGAATGAAGTTATGGTGAAACACGATTTTTTTTTTTTTTTTTTTACATTTTTTGGGCCTAAAGCCTGGGTCCAGTTTGACCCAAAATTTAATCAAGTGATCAGAAGGTCATAGCCCATCATCTCTGTAATTTTGACTCAAAATCGCACCTGCGGTTTTTGTTTAAAGTTGTTAAAAGACAGACAGGCAAACAAATAAACCGAGGGAAAACAATACCCGTCCCCGAGCCCCTCCGGGGCGGGGACGGGTATAGAGAGGGGAAGGGAGGAAGACTAGGAGAGAATGGAAGTAGTGGGTGAATATAAAGAGGGAAGGTGGAAGAAGAGCATAGAGAGAGTGGCAGAAAGAGAGTCAAGAAGATAAAAGAGGTAGGGAGGGAAGAAAGAATTGTAGGCTGGAAAGAAGAAGGTGGAGGGCGAGGTAAGGAATAAGACGGAGAGAGGAGAAGAAAAACAGGGGGACAGACAAGTTGGAATTTAGAGGAGGCACTGACAGAAGGGAGACAAAGAGGAAGAAAGAAAGCAGAGAGAAAGACTGGCAAGGAGACAGGGAGAGGAGATACAAGGACAAAGAAAAATGTTAAAGATGAATCGTGGGAGTAAAACAGAGAAATGGGGAAGACGACAGACAGAGAGAGGAGGGAAAGTGAAGGAAAGAAAAGGAGGAGAAGGAGGGAGTAGAGACCAGCAGGAAGAAAGGAAGGTACGGGAGGAAGGAAGGAGTGTCAAAGAGGTAGGAGAGAGATAAGAGATACATGGAGAAAGTGAATAATATCTGGTTCAAGAATTTTACCTCCCACCTCTCTAATGAACACTGATGAGGAGTGGGAATCCAGAATCTCTACAGTCTCATGGTCAGAGTTTCACAAAATCCTGTTTGCGTCAAGCAGTGGAACAATTTCGCTACTTATCGGTTTCCGACTGTTAACATAGCAAAAGAACATCTTGGGATTCTCCTTACATCAAGTTGTTATCCTAAGTTCCTCGTGACGTTACCCTGTCTAGGAGTGGCATCACTAACCTCTGGAGATGAGTGTACAGTAGTCACCCTCGACTGCTTGACTACTAGTATCTTTTAACTTGCTGCACGCTTCCTTTCTCTCCCTGTGTATTGCTGCTTTCCCGCGTATAAGATATTTACGATGAGGCAGTGAGGTTCCGACTGGCTTTGAGATCACAAGCAATGCTTGTTGTGCCATGAAGCAGTTTCTGAATGAATATTGTGATTATTCTCCACTTGCCACGTTTCCAAACGCATTATACATACACTCGACCACAAACCACTGAAGTCTACTTTCCTTATCTCAGGTCTACTAAACCACTTAACTTTGATCTCAAACTTCGATACACACAGCAGTAAACTTATTCACTTCCTCCTGATGACTCCTCTATTGTAAAGTCAAGTAATAAATGATGTCACCTGCGGTGCACACAAGATATAATACATTCCTCCACGTTGTTGGCTTAGTCACCTACTGAGCCAAAAAGTCCTCATCAGCAAAGATGATCAGCCTTCTTGCTTCTACACCTCCAGTTATATCTGTTCATTTATGTCACATTTGGAGAGAGAGAGAGAGAGAGAGAGAGAGAGAGGTACTCTGATACTCCGGCCACAGTGATTTAACAGTTCTAACAAATGGTCTGGCTTTACTTACTTCCTAATTGCAGAAGTTTAAGCATAGGGGAGAGAGAGAGAGAGAGAGAGAGAGAGAGAGAGAGAGAGAGAGAGAGAGAGAGGAGTTACAAAGATGCACAGACCATTCAGAACGTACGATCCCAATGAGGTAACCCATTCTTAATTGCAGGAAAACCTATGAATTAATCATGGGTGCAAAAGACAAGGCTTATCAAAGCAGAGGGTTGTCTCTCACCCTCCACACACTCTCTCTTTGTGATGTTCAGGATAAACAGTGAGAACACAATACTAGCCAGACTGAAAAGCTTAAAGGGAATTTCGTAGGAACGATTGAAACTAATATTAATCTCTTCACAATGCTCGACGATTTTATTCCTAGGATACTTAAATCGCTTAATGGTATTAAGGTATTGGAGAAAGTCGTCGACGCACTAAGAGGGTTTGTGAAGAGTATTACTAATATCTTTGGTTTGTAAGTTATTCTTAGCATTATTATTTCAGTGACGTAACTCATTGGTTTAGTCTCACTAACTCCAGATGATTCCAGTTCCACTTTGGGGAGACCTCTTCTGATTAAAACACTGCTGTTGTTGTTGTTATTGTTGTTGTTGTTGTTGTTGTTGTTGTTCCAGCCTCACCTGCAACGTGACCACAGTGGACTCCAGGGAATAAAGAAGGATCCGAGGGACGTTTGTATACCCTGGCAGTGCATCCTTCCGGTTCTTCTGGTGCCACCACATGAAGGCACTCTCTCCAGCACCACTGAAAAGACAAAACAGGGATATAATTAGCTTCCAGGCAGAGCACATTTCAGGTTGGCAAGAGAACATTATGATGATAAAGAAAAAAGCCACAATAACCAAAAACAAGTTAATACAATCGTCTTTTAGTAGCCTGCAATAAATCACTTTGACGGTATGCTTAATTTTAAAGATCTTACATGATTATTACACCCTCCCCCTTGAAGCAAGAGGTGTGTGTGTGTGTGTGTGTGTGTGTGTGTGTGTGTGTGTGTGTGTGTGTGTGTGTGTGTGTGTGTGTGTGTGTGTTCTTACCTAATTGTTCTTACCTAATTGTATCTTTACAGGAATGAGTCAAGCTCGTACTGTCCCGTGTCTTAAACCATATTTATCGTACATATCCTTAAATTTGTGAACTATTTTGGCACACACTATTTCATTCGGTAGTGCATTCCATTGATCAATTGCTCTGTTTGGGAAACTGAATTTCCTCACGTCTTTATCACCTCTCTTCTTATGCAGTTTTTTGCAGTGTCCTCTTGCTGATGCTTCTCCATATGTAAAGTAATCATTTATGTCTATTTTCTCCTTCCCTGATACGCATTTATATAGCATTATCATGTCACCTCTTTTCCTTCTCTCCTGTAGTGTTGGTAGATTCAGTTTATTTAGTCTTTCTTCGTAGCTTAGATCCCTTAAGCTTGGTATCCATCTTGTAGCGGCCCTTTGAACTTTTTCAATCTTGTCTATGTGTTTTTTGAGATGAGGACTCCAGACTACTGATGTATACTCCAGGGTTGGTCTGATGAATGATGTTATTATCCTTCTTAGCATGTCTTCATTTAGGCCTATGTATGTGAATGCTATTCTCATATTTGCAAGCAGTGTATACATGTTCCGTACCTTCTCGCTGATGTGGTCAGCCGGAGATATTCTGTAATTGATAATCACAGCTAGGTCCTTCTCTCTTTCTGATGTGTGTAGGGTTTTATTTCCTAACGTATAGTCCCAATCAGGTCTTTTTCCACTTTTACCAAACTTGATTACATGACACTTGTCCACATTGAATTCCATTTGCCATGTATTACTCCATTCATGAAATTTATTTAATTCTTCTTGTAGCTCTTTACAAGAGTCTGTGTTAGTAATTCTCCTTTGTATTTTTGCATCATCTGCAAACATATTTAGATAGCTTTCATTTCCAGTGTTACTGTCTATATCATTTATATACACTAAAAACATGATTGGCGCCAGCACTGAGCCCTGTGGTACTCCACTAGTCACTTCTTTCCATGATGAGTAGTTTCCCCTTAGTACTGTTCTCATTTCTCTTTTTATGAGAAAATCTTGCATCCAACAAAACAGTTTGCCTCGAATTCCTCCTTGATGGTACAGTTTCTATAAAAGTCTTTGGTGTGATACTGTGTCAAATGCTTTCTTGAAATGTAAATAGATACTGTCCACCCATCCCTCTCTTTCCTGTATTGTGTCTGTTACTCTGTCATAGTAGCTCAACAGATTAGTAACACATGATTTTCCTTTTCTGAAACCAAACTGTCTTTCTGTTATCATACTGTGTTCTTCTAGATGATTTACCCAAGCTTTTCTTATAAGCTTTTCTAACACCTTGCTTACAACACTGGTCAGTGATACTGGTTGGTAGTTGAGTGGATTTTGTCTATTCCCTTTCTTGAATAAGGGGACAATATTTGCTTTCTTCCAAATATCAGGTAGTTTACCTTGACTCAAGGATTTCTTGAAAATTAAAAATAATGGTTTACTTAACTCCTTTGCACATTCTCGTAGCATCCAACATGAAATTTCATCACGACCATTTGCTTTTCCTCTGTCTAATTTACTTAACTCCTCCTGTATTACTTTTTCTGACACATGTATATCTGGTAGTATGTGTGGGCTTGCATATTCCACATAGTCCCTCTCAAAATTTTTTTCTTACGTAAAAGCTGATTGGAAATTCTTATTTAGTACTTCACAAATATCTTTCTCTTGTGTATAGGTGATTCCCTCCTCCGTAATGGATTGTATTATATCTTTTACTTTGGTTTTGCTTCTGATGTAGCTGTAAAATAGCTTCGGTTGATCACTACTTTTATTTATGATATCCTCCTCAAACTGTTTTTGGGCTTCCCTCCTTATTCTTGTATAATCGTTTCTTGTCTGTTTGTAATTATTATATGCTCTTTCACTATTGTGTCTTCTGTATCTATTCCACAACAAATCTCTTCTTTCTTTTGATTTTTTACATTCTGTATTGAATCATTTCTGTATTTTCTTATCTGCTTCTTTGTGCTGTGGGATGTAGTTCTGGACTCGTATTTCATAAAATTCACAGAATTTTTTATATACAGCATTTAAATCTTGTCCTCTAAGCTCATTTTCCCAATCAACTTCTAAGAAATACTTCTTTAGGTCATGATAATTTCCCTTTTAATAGTTTAGGCTCTTTTTGTAACTTTCATTGCTGTTAACTATGTCATATGCTATCCTGAAGTTGCATGATCGCTTTTGCCGAGTGGAGGGTGATATATTAAACTGTCAGTATCATTTTCTTGCCTAGTAAATATGAGATCTAGCACTGAAGGTACGTCGAGTCTTCTTTTTCTGGTGGTTTCCCTTACATGTTGCGTTAGGAAAAACTCTTGCATGAGATCCAGGAGGTTTTGGTCCCAACAGCTTTCTTTGTTTATTATATGTAGAGTGTTCCAATTTATATTTGTATTAAAATCTCCATTTAGTATAATTCTTTCCGATTTTACTTCCATTTTATGTAGTAATGCTCTTAAACTCTGAATTGTACTCTCCGCCAGGTCCTCATATTCGTCTCTTTCCCATGTGTTTGATCTGGGTGGCATGTACGAATTGGCTACAATTACTTTCCCTTCAGATGTGTTGATCTCTACTGCGATCAGTTCTACTTTTGGGGGTATATCTAGTTTTATTTCATTGACTTTTAGATTTTTCTTAGTTAATATTATAATTCCTCCTCCTTTTTTTAAGTTTCTATCTCTTCTCCATATATTATATTCCTCTAAGTTTAGTATGTCATTTGATATCCTTGGTGTTAATTTTGTTTCAGTTAGGCATATTATATGTGGTTCATTTTCTCTGACATAATCATTCACCTCTAATAATTTAGATATCATTCCATCCACATTTGAGTACATCAACTTAATGATCCTGTTTATATACTTGTCTTGACATGGTTCTACTACCTTCCTCCTTTTTATTCCCTCCTGTTTATGTACCACTTTCGTACCTGCAATCCTATTACTTTGTAAAAAAAAATGTGTTCTTCTCCTCTTCTGATCTTTCCTCACTTTTTGTTTTTACTTCCTCCCTCTTCTCTTTCAGTAATTCCAGTTCCTCTTGTGTTAGGCATCTTTTTATCCATACATTTTTGAACTCCTCTTTTTCCATAAGATTCTTTGCATTTTTTAGTATCTCCTCCACGGTGCTTACACTCTGGAAAGTTACCTTTAGAGGTCTTGACTTGCTTTTCTTGTATTTCCCTAACCTTTTGTGTTCCTCTATGTCTTTACTACAGATTTCCTCGGATACTTCTTTCAGCAAGCTCATTACATTTTCCATCTTCTTTTTGTCTCTTGAGATCTTGTTTTTTACTTCTTCCTCTTCTATACCAGTGCTTACTATAGATTTGTTGATATCTACTGAATCTCTGACTAACTTTGGATTGTTTTGGATTATTCTTTTCACTTCCTTTTTAATGTTTTTTTCTTCCACCCTTGTTTCTAAGTTTTTCTTTACTTTCACCATTTCAGCATACGTGGTTTCCACATCATTTTTGTAGCTTTGCACAGTGTGTGTGTGTGAGCAAAATAACTAAAGGAATTTATATCCGAATCGGTCAAATTTGGTGTAAGGGCTCAGGCTTCATCAAGGGGCTTACCTACTGTTTTAGAAAACAACAGATGAAATGACATGGTCGCAGAACTAAGTCATATTTTTTTATCCTGAAATGTTCCTTTATGCAATGTTTATCTTATTTAGAAAAAACTTAGCAGAAGTGTTTAGGGTAAAGCAAGAAAGAAGTCATTCAGCTTTCAGAACAATAGAACAAAGGTTAAGGCCACAGGGCAAGGACAGTCTCCAATCCATATGTTTATGAGCAAAACAGCAAAAACTGTACTGAGCAAATTTGGATCCAACTTAGTTCAAGTCTTGAGGATCAGTGAAGGGGCTGATCCATTGCTTTTGAGAACAACAAATCAAAGGTCAAGGTCACATGGCAAGGTCAACTTGAAGTGTTTTTCCCACTGATGCCAAACTTTATGCACCGGTTAACCCTGGATAGGTAAACTTTTTTTTTGTTACTATATCAGGTAAAGTGGGGTATGACGTACCCCAAGAAAAATATATATATATATTTCCGTTTGAGATATTTCAAAACGCTTCGATACACAAATAATTCAACCCATTATCTTTGAATAAGGCCAGAAAAATAGAGTTTAAATGAAAAAAAAGAATTTTTTTTTTAAAGTTTTCAGAAAATGGTGAAATTTTAGGTACACAAATTTTAAAATTAAATTTTGCAAAACTGAAAAGTAATATCGTGATTCCTTGGGTGGCTTGCGGTAGACTGATGTTGGGACCTTCTGTATACAAAAGGAGAAAGACAGCACATTAAAATAAAAAAAATCACATGAGGGCTCAACTGAAGTTATTTTATAGGTAACCTGGGGTATGACATACCCCAGTGGTTCCATAGAGCAAAATCAGAGACAGGTACAGCTATGACCCCATCATCCCCATGAAGAGCATCACTAGGCATGAAGGTAATGAGACGGACAGATCTGTAGACCTTATGCTCATCTATCTATCTATCTATTGCCAGACGCCTCAATCCCGCACGGGGTGGCCACAAACAAATCGCCTCCATGTCGCCCTGTCCCCCGCCATTTCACTGCCCCGCTCCCAACTCACACCCCCCTCTCTCATATACCTCTCCACCCCATCCCTTCTTCTCATCCTCGGTCTCCCCCTCCCTCTCCCCCCTCCACCTCACTCACATACACTCTCCCCATCAGTCTCTCACCCTCCATCCTCTCCACATGGCCAAACCACCTCAGTGTGTTCCTCATAACGCTTCCTATCACATCCACATCCACACCACAACGCTCCTTTATATCCTCATTTGTCAGCCTGTCTCTCCATGTGACTCCACAGGCTCCTCTTAAATAACTCATTTCCACTGCTCTCACTCTTGACTTGTGTTCTTCCAACAACGTCCAAGCTTCACTTCCATACGTTAGAGTTGGTATCACAATACTGTCATGTAGTAACTTTTTCACTTTCATGCTCACTTCCCTGTTTCTTATCACTGCTTTCAAGGAACCAGCAACCTTTCTCCCTTGTTGCACCCTCTCAAGCACTTCACCCTGCAAATTTCCATCCTTACTCATCACACTACCCAAGTACTTAAACGTACTCACATTTTCCATTTCCTCACCATCCAACCTCACTATACATTCATCGACTTCACCTCTCTCAAAGACCATCACTTTACTCTTCCCTACATTCACCTTTAGATTCCGCTTCTTACACACTCTCCCAAACTCATCCACCAAGCCTTGCAGCTCCCCTTCGTCTTCACTCAACAACACAGTATCATCTGCAGACAACAGTACAAGGAGTTTCCAAACACTACCCTCTCTCACCAGGACCACTCCAACATTCACGCCCTACCTTGTACCTCTTTTATTACACCATCCATGTACAGATTGAACAACCATAGAGACATGATACATCCCTGTTTCAACACAACCTTCAAAGAGAAAAATTCACTCAGTTCATCACCCACTTGCACTGCAGCCTTATCACCATCAAACATACTCTTAACAGCATTCAACAACTTCCCATCTACTCCATATATTCTTAATACTTTCCACAATCCTTGTTTATCCACCCTGTCATATGCTTTCTCCAAATCCATGAAAGCCGCATACAACTTCTTTCCCTTCTCTAGAAACTTCACCACTAAAGATCTAAGAATGAATATCTGATCTACACAACCTCTTCCCTTCCTAAAGCCTCCCTGTTCTTCTCCAACTAATTCCTCTGTTCTTTCCCTAATGCAATCAATAAGTATCCTACCATACACTTTTCCCATTACACTAAGAAGACAAATGCCCTTATGATTACCACACACTTCTTTTTCCCCTGTCCGTTTGTACAAGGGAATAATTATACCTGACTTCCAGTCCTCCGGGACTCTACCTTCCTCCCAGGCCAATCTGCACATCTTCCACATCCATTCTACTACTATCTCTCCCCCATGCTTCAGCATTTCACCACACACTCCATCAATTCCTGGAGCTTTCCCCAGTTTGACTTTCTTCATTGCTTCCACAACTTCTATCCTACTGATTTCTTCCTGTCTTCTCACCTCCCTCCTTCTCCCAGCCATTCCCCAGCCACTTAAACTCGCATTACTTCCATTCTCTATGTTCAACAATTCCTTAAAGTGTTCTCTCCATCTGCTCACTTTTCTCCCTTCTCCATAGTAATCTACCATTTTTATCTTTCATTCCCTTGCTAACTTCACTGCCACCCTGTATTACTCTCTTCGCCTCTTTCCAGAACATTTTCTTACAGTCCCTCCACTCTACACTCAAATTCCTTCCAAATTCCGCATCCACTCTCTTCTTACTCTCTCTTACTAATCTTTTCACCTCTCTTTTCCTTTCTACATATAACTTTCTCTTCCGCCACTCAACTTCCTCCACGACCGTATTTCTCAACCATTAATTGTATGCTTTCTTCTTTTGTGCCTCAGCCTGTCTCACCTCTTCATTCCATCACTCTGTTCCTTGCACCCCCCTCCGTCTTCTCTTCATCCCACACACCAGATCACATGCTGCACATATTTCTTCTGTGAATATCCTGTACACACCTTCCACGTCCCCCATCTGCTTCTCTCATATATTCTGGCGTTTTCTCATCCTCTTGAAACCTTTCCACTCTCCTTGCAACTACTCCTGCTTCCCGTGCTTCCCGTCTTCTGTTTCTCCATCTTGCTTGGATTTTGATTCTGGCCACCACCAAGCAGTGGTCAGAAAGTCCACACCCCCAACCTCTATAAGCTCCTGCATCCATTACACATCTTCGCATCCTTTCATCCACACACACATAATCAATCATTGCCTTCCTTTCATTGAGTTCACCACCCACCCTTCTCATCACTCGTCATGTATACCTATGCTCATATTTTTAAAAATTAAATTTCGGGGACTGGGGTTATTGATACCCCACGTTACCTATCTAGGGTTAAGGTAAAGGCAATTATAAGGAATATAATTTTCAGAATAATCAATCAAAGATCAACATCACAGAAAAAGGTCAAGTCAAACAAATTTGATCCAATCTGAATCAAACTTGCTGGAAGACTTAACGATCAGTAAAGAATGAAATAAACTGATTTAGAGAGCAGTTGGTCAAAGGTAATGGTCACAGGACAATGCCAAATGTTCGGCTCTTAGACCAGTTGGTGGTCGCTGTGTTGCGCTCAGTGCAACACACACACACACACACACACACACACACACACACACACACACACACACACACACACACACACACACACACATTTGTGTGTGTGTGTGTGTGTGTGGTTGTCTATAATCATACGTCTTAATCGTCTCCATGTCGCCGTGATTCCACCATCAAAATGCCCTCACTCGAACCCATACCATCCTCACTCATACATTCCGTAAGCACACTCACATATATTCATATATATTTAGGTCAACGCACGTAAAAACACTCGCAGACATATATACACTATCTTCTGTAACTTAAACGTATTGTTCGGAAGGGAATAAATCTTGCAGACTACATTTTTCTACATATAAAATTTATTTAATAAAAGAGGAACTGTTATAAAGGAAATCTAACATTAATGTTAAGTATTAAGGATCCATACAAGAAAAGCAGGAAAGAAAAGAATAACGAATGTGGAGAATGGTTGAAAGCACGTGAAGTATAAATGCTTAGCATCAAATAATTAACGTTTAAAATAAATATCATTGCTGAGTATGAATGAGAGAGATAAAGAAGTTGGAGGAAGAAAAGAGTGAAGAATCTTGGAAGGAAGAAAAGAGAAGGACAATAGAGGAGGTGAGGTGGAAAGAGTCTGAGGGGGGCAGGAAGGAGGGAACAGGGAGGAAAGAGAAATAAGGAGAGGGAAGGATCGAAGGTGCTAGAGGAAATGCGTTGATAGGCTGGGAGGAGGTAGTAATATAGGCAGGTAGTTAGGTGCGTAGGCCTGTAAGTAGGCTGATTGGTAGTAGACAGGTAGGTAGGTGAATAGGTATGTAGGTAGGCAGGCAGGTGGATAGCTAGTAGGTAGGTAAGTTAGTAAGTGGATAGGAATGTAGGTAGGCCGGTAAGTAAATGAACAGCTAATTGAGTAGCTAAGAAAGCACTGGAGGAGGATGGAAGCAAGGCTAGAAGAAAGATACATAGAAAGAATGAAGAGAGAAAATGAACGAACTGCAACCATGAGGAGAGAGACGGTAGAAGGGCAGGAGCGATTAGAAAAACGGAGGAAGAGAATATGCGAGAGGAAAGAAGTAGAGGAAGAGAATCTAGAAGGAAGTAAATGTAGTGGGAAGTGTCACGAATCAAGTTCGCGACATTCCCCTTTTGTGAGAAGCCACGAACTATTAGTGGAAAACTCACTGTGTATCGCTCAGCTAACCGTTTCTCCCTCCATTTCGGGGTATACTTTTCAAAACATTCGTCACTGTTTTCAGAAGTGACCAATTTAATGCACGTCACTAAGTGCTGTGCTGAGCGATACTATTGTTTCTTTATTGTGCGCCCCTGCTTGCACTTGACCGTTAGAAAATGCGGCCTACTGCTCCCCTTTTGTTCCCACGACTTACTCAGTCTAGTGTTTGCTGTGATGGAGAAAGGTTCTGTGCTCAAGAAGTGTGAGAGGTCAGCTAGCACCCCAAGCTCCACTAGTACAGTTAATCCCAGTACTCCCACCCCCCGGGTGATACATAGCATTCATCGACCGGTATTTCCTTTTGTATAATCCTAGTTTTAAGAGTTTAGTTAAGGTGTTTTTTCCTAGGCGTAAGTATTTAGCTTTTGTGTGAGTGAGTGAGTGCGTCTCATTGATTTGATTTGAATTGTAACGTTAAATTTATTTTTTGTAATCAATAAATTTAACAGTTCTTTTTCTTGAGCTTAATGTAAAGTAAAATCTTGTTTCATTTCTCCAAATTAAGCTTATTTTCCATATAGCTCCTAGCTTGCATAAACGTTTGCCTTCATAACTGGTACTTAGACCAGTCTTGTTGTATTAACTTAAAATCCGTTGTGCCAGATAGGAATTAAAGCATCAGCAAGAACCTGATATTATTATTAGTATTAGTTATTTATTGTCAGGGGTGAAGTAACTTTCTCCAGAGGCTAACAGTACCAATTCAGCATTTGTGAGTAATTAGTCTCTGCTGTGTACTGTTGAGAAAGTTTATAAATTCTCGTTCTTAGAGAATCGTTGCTTGATTTAGCAAGACAATCATTGTCTCTGCTCTTTAATATTATTGAATATTATTATCAATCAAATAATATTTAAGCATATGTTTTTAAAAAATACCGTGATATTATAAAAACCCCGTGGACAATTGGCGACCTCGCCAGGATATTAACTCCTAGCTATAAAGCTATTCACAAGATAGTGCTCACTCATTCATATTTAGGTATTTATCATTAAAATTTATAGGCACAAGTTTACTGGTGTTTACCCTTAATTTAGCAAGTGAATTTTGCTTTATTAATCAATAGAGTACCTAACTCTAGTTTATTCTTGGTAACGCCAGACGATTTTATTCACTCCTGGGAAGTCGCCGTGCCCATTGTGTTTATTATTGAGTCTTCCCAGTCATTTACATTTTTGAGTTATCTTTGCCAGTTAACTAGATAAGACTGGTCACCACTAGCTTGTGTCTGTATTCTTTACTTGTGTTTATTAGCATTCGTTTGCGAAGCAGTCAGTACTCAATTTCGGTTTGCTTAATAAATTAGCGCCATGGCTACTACTGTATTTTTACAGGAAGCCAAAGAAATGGGTCTTTCGGACCCAACCGAAATTAAAGAGTATATATTCTCACGGCATAATCAGGAGCAGCAGCGCGAGAATGATGCTCGTGAAGAGCGTAGAATTCAGCGCGAATACGAGCGAGAACAGCGTGAACACGAGCAAAAACAGCGCGAACTCGACTTGGAACACGAACGAGAACAGCGTGAACACGAGCAAAAACAGCGCGAACTCGACTTGGAACATGAGCGAGAACAGCGTGAGGAACGAGAGAGAGAACGAGAGCACGAATGTGCCGAACGTGAGGCACGTGAAAAACACGAATATGAAATGATGAAGCTCAAGCGAGATTCCTTGGCTTCAGATACATCTGGTGCAGTTGGTCAGAGCTCCACGAGCGTTCTCCCTGCACATGTCCTGGCGACCCCACGCATCAAGCTTCCTTCATACAAGGAAAGCGAGCGAATCGAGCCGTACATAGCTCGTTTTGAGGACATGGCAGACATGTATCAACTGGATGAGGCAGCTAAGCGGATCCAATTTCTTAGTTTATTTGAGGGCCCTGCCCTCGATATTCTCCACAGAATTCGTGGAGACAATCTCACATATGAGATGATGAAAGCTGCACTCATTAAGGCGTATGGTCTCACAGTAGACGACGCCAAAGTTCAGTTCATGAGAGCTCGTCTCCAAGACAAGGAGATAGCTGTTCAGTTCCTTGATCGTCTCACAGCTTACTTAAATGAGTGGATGGAGAAAGATGAAACTCCTTCCACGCGTGAGGGGATAATTGACCTTATGCTGCGTACACAGCTAGAGAGGTCGTGGCCTGCTGGAGCTCATAGCACAGCTTAAGATCTGCCAGGTGAAAGATGCCAGCCAAATGGCAGAGAAGGCTGACGCATTCTTTACTGCGTACGGGTACCAAACTCATAAGCAAAACACCTGGAACAGAAAACCTGATAAGTCTGGGAAGCCGTCTCAGACTGAATCCCAGCACCAAGGCCGTTCTCAGAATAATGGCCAAGGTCCAAGCAAATCGCAGAAGGACCAGGGGCAAAACACTCAGAAACCTGAGTGGAAGAGGTACAACAAGTACCCTAACCAGCAGCAGTATCAGCCACGCAACCGACCATAGGGACAAACTTTTTCACCACCAGCTCAAAAGAGGCAGGAAGCGAATGCAGCCTTCATTCCTCAGCAGCAGCCTGGTGGTCACGTCCCTACCAGTGTGGGTACTTCCCCACAGTTCACTAGTCCCACAGTGACAGTGAACCCCCCCTCCACCGATGGCCAATGTTCCATCTCCTTATAATTCACAAGGCACAATGTTTGCCGCATCAATTCAGCAGCCTCATGAGTGGCTAGCTGCTTCCTCCACAGGCCCTCCCACAGGTGACAGTACCTTCCTTGTTCAGCCAGGGTTTGTGGGAAACATTCCTGTGAAGGTCCTGAGAGATAATGGTTCCTCAGGTTGCTCTGTTATGCAGAGTTTAGTTCGGCCTGAGCAGTATACAGGTCGACAGATCCATGCAAAGCTTATTGATGGATCAGTGAGATTGTTCCCTGAGGCATGTATCCAGGTGGCATCTCCATTTTATACTGGTATGACACTTGCAGTTGTCATGCCAGAACCTTTATTTGAACTCATCATTGGAAATATTAATGGAGTCAAGGATAGTTGCTCCGATGACGCTACTCAGACTTCGGCTGCTGCGGTAACACAAGCCATGGCTGAGGCTCCAGACTGTGTCACCCCAGTGATCATTGAATCGCCGCAAGATCTGATGTGTAGTCAACTTGTTGTACAAGGACAACATTCTGACCCGACACTTGCTACCGTGCGGAACAAACAAAAGGGTCGAGTGATAAAGTATTCACGGGGAGGTCGAGCCAAGTTCCTTCGAAAACAAGGACGGCTCTACCGTGAGTCACGAACACCCGAGGGCGAGGTTCGACTGCAGTTTGTCGTTCCCGCCAAGTACCGCCTAGCAGTGTTACAATGGGGTCATTGTTCAGCCTCAGGAGGTCACATGGGCAAAAGGAAGACCCAGGGCCGTATCCGAGCTGACTTTTCTGGCCAGGGATGGGACGAGACATAGATAGTTTTGGTCCGTTCCTGCAGTGTGTGCCTATAAACTTTAATGATAAATACCTAAATATGAATGAGTGAGCACTATCTTGTGAATAGCTTTATAGCTAGGAGTTAATATCCTGGCGAGGTCGCCAATTGTCACGGGGTTTTTATAATATCATGGTATTTTTAAAAATATATGCTTAAATATTATTTGATTGATAATAATATTCAATAATATTAAAGAGCAGAGACAATGATTGTCTTGCTAAATCAAGCAACGATTCTCTAAGAACGAGAATTTATAAACTTTCTCAACAGTACACAGCAGAGACTAATTACTCACAAATGCTGAATTGGTACTGTTAGCCTCTGGAGAAAGTTACTTCACCCCTGACAATAAATAACTAATACTAATAATAATATCAGGTTCTTGCTGATGCTTTAACTCCTATCTGGCACAACGGATTTTAAGTTAATACAACAAGACTGGTCTAAGTACCAGTTATGAAGGCAAACGTTTATGCAAACTAGGAGCTATATGGAAAATAAGCTTAATTTGGAGAAATGAAACAAGATTTTACTTTACATTAAGCTCAAGAAAAGAACTGTTAAATTTATTGATTACAAAAAATAAATTTAACGTTACAATTCAAATCAATTAAATGAGATCGCACTCACTCACTCACACAAAAGCTAAATACTTACGCCTAGGAAAAAACACCTTAATTAAACTCTTAATACTAGGATTATACAAAAGGAAATACCGGTCGATGAATGCTATGTATCACCCGGGGGTGGGAGTACTGGGATTAACTGTACTAGTGGAGCTTGGGGGTGGCTAGCCCTGACCTCTCACACTTCTTTTGAGCACAAGAACCTTTCTCCGTTCACAGCAAACACGACTGAGTAAGTCGTGGGAACAAAAGGGGAGCAGTAGGCCGCATTTTCTAACGGATCAAGGGTGCAAGCAGGCGAACACATAAAGAAACAATGAAGTATCGCTCAGTACAGACACTTAGTGACATGGGGATTAAATCGGTCACTTCTGAAAACAGTGACGAATGTTTTGAAAAAATTATACCCCGAAATGGAGGGAGAAAGCGGGTTAGCCTGAGCTGAGACACAGTGAGTTTCTCCACTAATAGTTCGGTGTGCCTTTCCTCACAAAAGGGGAATGTACGGCGAACTTGATTCGGTGACAGGAAGGACGAAGATTGGAAACGGCAATAATGGAAGAAGAATGTGAGGAGGGAGAACGAGGAGGGATGAACTGGATGGATGGAGAAGAAATGGAAAAAGCATTGGAACAAAAAATTGTTGACGATAAATTTTTTACCTCCAGTGCGAAACTTCGAACGATCTGTTGTGAAGCTACTTTATCAATTACCATATTGTTATTCAGCTGCATCATAACCAGAAAGGAAGGGGAATAGAACAAAAAATGGAGAAAAGAATGATAGAGAAGAAGTGGAAGGAGACGAAATGAGGAAAAGAAAATGTGAGAGAGGAAAATGGAGAGAAATATGGGGGGGGGGCATAGTATAAGAAACAATTCAAAAACAAACTAGTCAAAAGTTCTGATTCATACTTAGAAGGGCATGGAGAGAGTGAGGAAGGGATGGAAGGAGACAGAGAGGAAAAGAAAGAAGAAATGAATTAGAGAAAAATGAGAGAAGAAAAGGAAGCAAAAGCATGAGGGAGCAGACTACAAGAGGAGGGGAAGGGAAGGGGAAGGAGTAAACGAAAAACAGGAAAGAAGAAGAAAGCAGAGAAGGTGGAAGAAGAGCAGGACAGGACGAGATACGAGAAGAGAGAAAATGAAACGCAATGAAGAACAGAGACGGAAATGAAGAAAAGAAGGAGATAAGCGGAGGGATGAAGAAACAAAAAAGGAAAAACGGGGAAAGAGAGGGAAGGAAAAGAGGAAATGGAAGACGGAGAAAGAAAGAAAGTTAGGGAAATACCTGGGGGAAAGAAATGAACTGGAAGAGAAGGGGAGAAGAATGTAGAGTGAGGGAAGGTAAAGTTTTGAGAGTGAGTGGAAGAAAAAAGGTGGAATACAGAAAAAGAAGAAGAAATAGAAGAAAATTAGAGGGAGGGGAAGAAGAAGGGAGACGGAATGAAAGAAGTATGGACATCCATGAAGAATAGTAGTGACATATGAAAGCAGCGTGAAATACTTTATATACATTAGTTTTTAAGTGAAACAAAAAAGGGTCCACTGTTTTGTAGTACTTTTTCTGTTCTAATAAAGGTGTTCATTAGACGTTAATATTTTACTTGTCTACCCAATCTACCTGAATTAGAGTTAGGATGCTGCTACTATTGCCGACATGCATATTGGTTTTGTTTTTTAGTGTTTTAGTGCTTACTAGTAGACATACATCAATAATTATATCATTTAGGTGTAAATTACGGTTAATATTACCGGTATACTTGTTTTCATTTCTAGAATATTTCTTTGTATACTGTACATATATTAACCTTAATAATAATATTTACAGTTTACTTCCCTGAGGATTTCAACATTCAATTAGTGATGAGTGAATGAAATGACCCATTTTACTGGCTACTTCCAGTGGACTGGTTTGCTGCTTATGGGGATTCCTGTTGTGTTCTGGATCCCTCCAACATTTATGTACTATAGGGAAATAGGGGTTAGGTGAAAATGAAGTACAGCAAGCAATACAATATGATTATAGCCCCAACCGCTATACCAAGTACAAATATTCGACGAGCGCCAGGTGCGTCAGGTTATGAGATTCGTGTAGTGGTTCGTGTTCGTAAGAAACGGCTGGAGGTTGTGTAGTTATGCAGTCCCTGCTGAGACAAAGACCAACAAATGACCCTACGAGTATAATCAGTTCACTCCTGTGACATAATTTTTACCTTATTCTTGCTGTGTCCAGAAGATTTCATTAAGCTTTCTCCAGAGACATTAAAACTGGAGAGATCATATGCTGCTTCCATTATTCAGAGCAAGAGATCCCCCTTTTAAGCTGAATATTATCACTTCTGTCAGTGGTCACACTGATATGAGTAAGACGTCAGCTCATCTGAAAGGATTAGTGTTCCGGACTCACGATAGCCAAACCTCGCACGAGGTAGAAATATGACTCATTGTTTACAAATGTCTAGAGACTCATACTAGAACAATAAAATAATATAAAGTAATTGCTGTGGGACAACTGGAAAATAGGGTACTCACAGACTGACGAGGCTACTTAATACTTCCTCTTCAGTTATGTACCGTGTATTATCTTCGTACACCTTAATATTTTGTTTCTTTCGTGTGTTGTTAATGTCTCTTTTACACCGACGTAATGTGCATAAATAACATAAACTAATAAGGAAATAAGGACATAAGAAAATAGCTCTTACAAAGTAAAAAAAAAAAAAATTGTAACCTTCTACGAACTGGTACCGCCAAATGGTTATATTCAAATTAGGAGCACTTTCAAAAAGTGGAAATGATTAAGTACTGTTGAGTAGGTAGGTACGGGATCAAATCTACTGCTTAGTAATTAACCAGAACATATGCCAGCTTCACCATTGTTACAGTTTTCTATATAAGGATTTATATGGCTTACAGTATGATATTAGCCTTCAACGCTCTCTCTCCCCAGCCCTTAGCAATATTTCATACGAGATATATTGCTTCTTTTATCGTCATAACTTTGAAGCCACATTTCTATATTTTTTGTTTCATTTTTTATCTCTGCATTTTTTTTTTTTCGAATTTCTGGAGCTTTAATCAAAGTTTCTTACTTTCTTGTAACTCAGTATGAGTAGAATCCGAATGACAGCTTATCAGTACAGACAAAGATATTAGTTAGAAACACTAAAAAACCTTAAGACAAGGCGAGAAAGCAAAAAGGGAGCTGAAGAAGGAGGAGCAGGAAAGAGCATATGGTAATTACGAATAATATGGAAAACTTCAGAAAGAAGATAAACAAGAAGGAAAGTGAACTGAAGAAACGGATTTTAGGGGAAAGAAGAGAGAGAGAGAGAGAGAGAGAGAGAGAGAGAGACAGAGACAGAGAGAGACAGAGACAGAGAGAGACAGAGACAGACAGACAGACAGACAGACAGAGACAGACAGACAGACAGACAGATAGAGACAGAGACAGAAGGTAGAGATGAAAGAAGGGAGGAAAGGAGGAAGAGAGGAGAGTGGAGGAAGGAAGTGGAGGGAAGGAAGTATGAGACATTCCTCCCTACTTCCCGTGACGGAAGGGATGGGAAGAATGAGAGAGAGAGAGAGAAAGAGAGAGAGAGAGAGAGAGAGAGAGAGAGAGAGAGAGAGAGAGAGAGAGAGGAGGGAAGTGATAGGATGTCTGGACAGAAAAGGCAGCAGGGGAATATCTGATTATAAAAACAATGTCGATGATGATGTTATTAGTAGAGAGTGAGGGGGGGAAGAAACGAGAAATCCGTGAGGGAAGAGAAAATGGTAGAAGGAAAGAAATTTATGAAAAGAAGGAAGGAGAGGAGGAAAAGGGTAGAGACAAGAGGAACTGAATGAAAAATGAAATGAATTACATTTATTTAAGAGCTATTGAAAGAAAATAATTTAGAAGATGTAGGAATAAACGTATAAAAAATTATGAATGGATATAAAAAAAACAATAAAAAGGGAATGAGTGAATGAATGAAATATTAAATGAAGGTATGAGCGTATGGATTAGTGAACGAATGTTAAACATTAAAAAATATATATATAAATAACGAAACTTATGTTAATGAACGAGAGAATCCGATCAATGAGTAAATATATCAATTAATAAATAAAATGAGTATATAAATAAATAAATAAACAAAGGAGGAGAGAAAAAACGGTTGGTGTGAATATATGGAAAGATATATGAAGGATGACTGGAAGGAAGGAAGGAAAGCATGAAAGGTCTGGCATCGACAAGAGAAACAGGAAGAAATGCTGACTATTGGCGAAAGAGAGAGTGAAGTTTACGAGGAAGGGGAGGGAAGGGAGGAGGGAGGGAATGAATGAAGGAAGGATGTACTGAAAAGAGAGTGGGGAGTGAGGGAAGGAAGGTAGAGAGAGAAGGAATGGGAGCAAAGGGTACAAAGGAGAGAAGCAACACCCATAATCATTGTTTGAGTTGTAAAATAAGCTAAGACGGGTGGAGTAGACTGTAGCACCAGTCGAGCAGGGCAGTACTCCTACAGCGTGGATGGTAAGCTTGGCGATGATAGGAGAGCTGGAGTTCCTGCTTTCATCAGCCCCTCGGGATTAGGGTCCCGACCATCCCCCTTTGCTGAACTTTTTTTCAGTGTCTCAGTAACAATACAGAGAGTAGGGCCAGCATGCTTCTCCAGTACAAGTTTCTCTAACTATCAACACCAAACTACATGCACATTACACACCACACTTCCATTTCAAAATTTAAAAAGAAAAATGTCATCAAATAACATAGCCTCGAGTCCCCAGGGGGGGACCATTAATGCTCCCCACCTTCTGCCCCTCTCCTCGGTGACGACTCAAGATGCCTGGAACCACTGTCTGACTCTCTTCTTCTTCATTTCTGCAACATTCGTGGTCTTTCCTCTAATCCTTCTTGCTCTGTTGAGCACCAATTTCCTCTTTCTTCTCTAACCTCACCCTTCTTTTTTCTTAACTGAGACTCAGCTGTCTGAGGCAACCGACAGCAGACCCTTTTCCTGTATCCTCCTACTTTCTCTATACTCATATTTCAAAGCTAAAGGTGGCTGTTGTGGGCATATATACGCAACAACTTACCTTGCTCTCGTGTTCCTGAACTTGATTCTTCCGAATTCTCTACACTTTGGCTTCGGCTTTCCCGTCATTGCCTTCGACTAAATATATCTGTGTTGTTTGCTTATCTCCTAATTCTACTGACTATCAAA